>NW_028164478.1:0-83039 GCF_964263955.1 Coregonus lavaretus | reverse complement strand
TCAGCACACCATGAACCATCACAGCTGAGACGTGAAAGACCAAACCTGTGGATCTCTCTCTCCCTCTCTCTCTCTCCTTCTCTCCTGCTTTCTCTCCCCTCTCCTTCTCTCCTCCTCTCCCATTCGCCATGCTCCGCTACACAGACGATATGCCCCTCATTAAGCGGATCAGGAGGGATTCCACAGGCATGTACAGGGGGAAGAATAGAAAAGAGACAGGGAGGGAGGGGAGGAAAGAGAGGGAGTGAGAACATCTCTACCCCCCTCTTTTAAAAACAGAGGGGAGGAAAAGTTATCTTGGACTGGCAGTCTGACAGACAGGCAGACAGACAGACATGTTATTGCAGCCTTAGTCTCTTCATCCTACTTTGGTGTAGTGTTACTAATCCTAGTATGCTGTCTGTCACTGACTGTAGTACAAGGGCTAGAGATGGAGATGCTTCACCTGATTTAGACGATGAGGGTATTAAAGCAATAAAGGTCAGTCGTTATAGTATGTTGTTTTCAACTCCACTCAGACAAAATTCTAGATAGGAAAGCAGGTGCTTTGTGCTTCCCTTTTAGTCAGAGATTGAGACATGAACAAGTCAATACAAAGACATTGATTAAGTAATTGCTAAGTCAAAACGAATGGTTCTGTGACCCCAGACGACAGTAGTTGTGTGTCTATGGAGGTTGGGAGAAGTGCAGCAGACTCTATTCTATTCTACTCTATTCTATTCTAGGCCTGTACTGAAGCTGAAGTTCTATGTGGATTCGTACTGAGGAGTGATGATGGCCAGACAGTGGTGGACAGAGACAGAGAGCCACTGTGACAGGAAGGGCCAATGGACTGTGGCCCCAGCAGAGTGTGCGTGTAAAGTGATTTATCCGAGTAGTTATAAACAGAGCACTCGCCTGGAAATCCTTTCTCCACCCCTCGGCACACACATAAAGCTGTCCTCGGTGTGAGTGTGCGTGTGTGTCTGTGGATGAAAGCACCCTTCCCGTCTTGCTCTTGCTTGGCCACCGCCTGGTAAAGGATGTATCTGTATGTCTCTGCTTCATCTGGACAAGTACTTAGCAGCACCTCCGGTTGTAAGACTATAATGTGTTCCAAATGGCAACAGCCATTCAACATATTTAACCACAGATATAGAGATAGATATGATAGACATTAATATAGATATCCAGTTGACTAACTGATATTATACTGAACAAAAATATAAACGAAACATGTAAAGTGTTGGTCCCATGTTTCATGAGCTGAAATAAAATATCCCAGAAATGTTCCATACGCACAAAAAGCTTATTTCTCTCAAAATGTGTGTACAAATTTGTTTACATCCCTGTTAGTGAGCATTTCTCCTTTGCCAAGATAATCTATCCACCTGACAGGGTGTGGTATATCAAGCAGTTGATTAAACAGCATGATCATTACACAGGTGCACCTTGTGCTGGGGACAATAAAAGGCCACTCTAAAATGTGCAGTTTTGTTACACAACATAATGCCACAGATTGTTGTTTTGCTGACTGCAGGAATGTCCACCAGAGCTATTGCCAGAGAATTTAACGTTCACGTCATTTTAGAGAATTTGGCAGTACGTCCAACCGGCCTCACAACCGCAGACCACGTGTAACCACGCCAGCCCAGGACCTCCACATCCGTCTTCTTCACCTGCGGGATCGTCTGAGATCAGCCACTCAGACAGCTGATGAAACTGTGGGTTTGCACAACCAAAGAATTTCTGCACAATCTGTCAGAAACCGTCTCAGGGAAGCTCATCTGCGTGCTCGTCGTCCTTACCAGTGGGCAAATGTTCACCTTTGATGGCCACTGGCACGCTGGAGAAGTGTGCTCTTCACAGATGAATCCCAGTTTCAACTGTACCGGGCAGATGCCAGACAGCGTGTATGGCATCATGTGGGCGAGCAGTTTGCTGATGTCAATGTTGTGAACAGAGTGCCCCATCGTGGCGGTGGGGTTTCGGTATGGGCAGGCATAAGGTACGGACACAATTGCATTTAACGATGGCAATTTGAATGACGAGATCCTGAGGCCCATTGTTGTGCCATTAATCCGCAGCCATCACCTCATGTTTCAGCATAATAATGCACAGCCCCATGTCGCAAGGATCTGTACACAATTCCTGGAAGCTGAAAATGTCCCAGTTCTTCCATGGCCTACATACTCACCAGACATGTCACCCACTGAGCATGTTTGTGATGCTCTGGATCAACGTGTACGACAGCGTGTTCCACTTTGCACAGCCATTAATGAGGAGAGAGACAACATTCCACAGGCCAAAACCAACAGCCTGATCAACTCTATGCGAAGGAGATGTGTCGCGCTGCATGAGGCAAAAGGAGGTCACACCAGATACTGACTGGTTTTCTGATCCACGCCCCTACCTTTTATTTTAAGGTCTGTGACCAATAGATACATATCTGTATTCCCAGTCATGTGAAATCCATAGATTAAGGCCTAATGAATTGATTTAAATTGACTGATTTCCTTATATGAACTGTGACTCAGTAAATTCTTTGAAATTGTTGCATGTTGTATTTATATTTTTGTTCAGTGTGTATGCAATGGCTAGGGCTTGTCATGACTGTGGGCATTACACCAGACAGAGCATGTAAATATCCAGAGCAAGTACAGTGAATAAAGAGTTTGCATTAGGTCTAGATAAAGGAGCCTCGCAGGCCTAGTATGCTTGATCAACTAGCTCTCACAGTCTCACATCAGAATTAGACGTTCATTCATATTTCTCAAATGTCAAATTTAGAAGTTGTTCCAAACTAAAAATGTAGAAGTGTTGAATGTTAAGTTTAGGCATTATCTCCGAAACCTTAAGGTTAAGCATTAACTTAGAATGGTTAAGATAAGGGTTAAGGTTTGGGACAGGCTTAAAATCAAAATCTCAAAAACTATTTTCTATAGCTGGATTCGGACATGCAACCTTTGGCATCAGAGGCTGATGCTTACAGCCATCCCCGTCCACAACACCCTAGCAAGACCAAAACCTACTTGAAGCTAACAGCGCACACTGTTGCCCCTAGTGGCCGATTTCCACGTCATCTCCCAACGTCCTCAGACATGGATGGACATAGAATACTGACTTATATCACGATTGACCTCGCTGTGCTAGATAGCCTGAATGGCTCTTTCTTTCCTAGGAAAAGTTATAATGTTCCTGTTAATGCCCACACTATGAAAATATCTACTCTTTCAGAGTCCTCTCTCTCTCTCTCTCTCTCTGTCTGAATCATAAATATATGTTCTCTTCCCCTCGCTAGGAGGGAAGTAACAAATACACCCCTTGCTGTTATGAGAAGCCTGAGACCACCTTCCCTCCCAGCGGGTGACAGTGCAGTTACACATACAACACACATACACATACACACACACACACACACACACACACACACAGGAATTTCAGAGTAAACACAGTAAAATGCCGCACAGGGCTAACTGGAGACTCAGTCTTCTAAGTCCTCTCAGTCCTCTCTCATTTCACCCTCTCTCTGAAAGCGCTCACTCCCTCTCTCCTTCTCTGCTGTCCGTTTGTTTGAGGAACACATTCCCAAATTCCTGCCCTGACAAACACATCCTGACAGCGGTCCTGTGAAACCACGGAAAAGGCAGTGTTCTGAGCTCTCATACACACACACACACACACATGTACACACACACACAAACACACACACACATACACACTAACAGAGCTTGAGGAGGAATGTCTGAGAGCGAGACGGCCATGTTACTTCAGGGTGGACTTTCAGTGAGGGAAAAATACACCCGAAACAAATACTTTTTTACAGTAGCACTCTCAGAGCAATGTGGCGAAACAAGACCATTACAAACATCTAAACGTGGCACTAGAGAAAACATAGCAATGAAGAGACACTACATGTCTGCCTATCTACTATATTGAAGAGATCATACATAATAGTTTCAAAGCAATATGAACTCACTTCAGCCTGCTCTTTACATAATAAAGAAGGTACCATCATCACTTTGAACATAATAATGTTCAGAAACATATAGTACCTATAGTTATGAGAAGGCTCAGCTGGGCGGGTCAGTACCAGTTGTGTGCCAGCTCATAGGACCATCTCCTCCACCACTCTGTGAGCTGATTGGTCCATCTCGTCCTGGACCAATGAGAGGCAGCGCCTAGCCAGAACCTGCTGCCCAGAGTCCTCCTGAACCATCAGCTCCCCATACAGATACACACCCATGGCCTGGAGAGACAACACACGCACACACACGGACAGTGTACAGTCAGCCTAACATACAGATACACACACAACATGTTTTTGCACAAGGGTCGGCATTGCATGTTATGTATGTGTGTGTGTTACCTTGTGGTGAATGAGGAAGTGCTCCACATCTCCATAAGCCTGAGTGTATTTGTGTTTGACCAGCAGCTCACACCAGCGATGCCTCACCTGAAAGAAAAACAACACAGATACATGGAAGAAGAGCTCATGTGGATCATAGTATGACATGGAGAATAGTTTACTAAGAACAATACCATACATAACAATTTAGACCAGCAATCTTTCTCTCTCTCTGTGCGTCGTCCATCCGTGTGTGTGTTTGTGTGTGTGTGTGTGTGTGTGTGTGTAAGAAGAGGCCTTTCCCCCAGAGGATCAATGGGAGCTCTGTTACCGCGGTCACCAGAGAGATCAGAGACTGGCCCTGTCCCTGCCTCCCTCATCATCCCTCCTCATCCTATTTATGTGTGTCCCTGTGTGTGTGTGTGTGTGTGTGTGTGTGTGTGTGTGTGTGTGTGTGTGTGTGTGTGTGTGTGCGCCAGGTCACTCCGCATCCAAGGTGATGTTCAATGTTCATCCAGGTCCCCAAGACGTCGGCAACTAGGAGCAATAGTGAGCGCTATTATCATGAAGTAGGCTTGCGGCTTGCTAGGATGTTGTGGACGGAGATGTCGGAGGGGCGTGAGCCGCGAGCTCCGGTTCCGAGGGTTGTGTGTTCAATCCCAGTGTTTAGCCCCCCCTGGACAAACGTTGAATATTGTCAAACTGTAAGATCTTGTTAGTGTGTGTGTGTGTGTGTGTGTTCTAGCCATATGCTGTCAACCTACTAGCCACTGTGATGGGAGTGATTTGTGAGTTAACGTGATGAGAAGGTGTTTTTTTCTCTCCTAGATGATAAATTCACCTAGATGGAATCAGCAATACTGCGGAGGATTCTTTTTCTTCTTGTGTCTTGATTGATGTTCCACAGACGCCCACACAGATGTATGCACAGACACATGAGTGCAAACACACACACACACACGCTCATACACACTCTGTTTTCACTTCCACCTGTGTGTGGGGGCGTGAGAATCAGTGAGAAACAGAGCTGGGTAACGCTCCATTGATAGCAGTGTCTCTGAAAGCACGCTTTACCTCTGCAGCCTTGTAAATAAACATGCTTTATAGGCCTCAGATGGCCTCTCTTTCTCTCTCTCGCTCTGACTCTCTCTCTCCCTCTCTCTCTCTCTCTTCCTTCTCTTTCTTCTCTATCGCTTTACTCTTTTCCCTCTTCTCCGTCTGTCCACATCCCTCCATCTGACATGTCATCCACTATCTTTCCCTTCTTCTTTATTTCACAATCTGTTTCTCTATGTTCTCTTTCCATTTCTATCTATCATTAGTTCTACACCTCACAAATCTTACTAGCACACTTATAACAAGAGGCTATCTTAGTAACCATGTGTAATACCACATCACTTATAACAAGAGGCTATCTTAGTAACCAGGTGTAATACCACATCACTTATAACAAGAGGCTATCTTAGTAACCAGGTGTAATACCACATCACTTATAACAAGAGGCTATCTTAGTAACCAGGTGTAATACCACATCACATATAACAAGAGGATATCTTAGTAACCAGGTGTAATACCACATCACTTATAACAAGAGGCTATCTTAGCAACCAGGTGTAATACCACATTTTTATAACAGGAGGCTATCTTAGCAACCAGGTGTAATACCATATCACTTATAACAGGAGGCTATCTTAGCAACCAGGTGTAATACCATATCACTTATAACAGGAGGCTATCTTAGCAACCAGGGCAGTGGCAGGGCTTGAAAACTATTACAGACTACAAAAGGAAGCACAGCCGCGAGCTACCCAGTGACACAAGCCTACCAGACGAGCTAAATCACTTCTATGCTCGCTTTGAGGCAAGCAACACTGAAGCACGCATATGAGAGCACCAGCTGTTCCGGATGACTATGTGATCACGCTCTCCGTAGCCGATGTGAGGAAGACTTTTAAGCAGGTCAACATTCACAAGGCCGCAGGGCCAGACGGAGTCCCAGGACGTGTACTCCGAGCATGTGCTGACCAACTGGCAAGTGTCTTCACTGACATTTTCAACATGTCCCTGACTGAGTCTGTAATACCAACATGTTTCAAGCAGACCACCATAGTCCCTGTGCCCAAGGACACTAAGATAACCTGCCTAAATGACTACTGAAGCCGTAGCACTCACGTCTGTAGCCATGGGGTAGTGGTCACAGTGGTGGGTAGTGTATGGGGCTTTGGAGACAAAACGGATGGCACTGTGATAGACTACATCCAATTTGCTGAGTAGAGTGTTGGAGGCTATTTTGTAAATGACATCGCCGAAGTCAAGGATCGGTAGGATAGTCAGTTTTACGAGGGCATGTTTGGAAGCATGAGTGAAGGAGGCTTTGTTGCGAAATAGGAAGCCGATTCTAGATTTAACTTTGGATTGGAGATTCTTAATGTGAGTCTGGAAGGAGAGTTTACAGTCTAACCAGACACCTAGGTATTTGTAGTTGTCCACATACTCTAGGTCAGACCCGTCGAGAGTGGTGATTCTAGTCGGGTGGGCAGGTGCCAGCAGCGTTCGATTGAAGAGCATGCATTTAGTTTTACTAGTGTTTAAGAGCAGTTGGAGGCTACTGAAGGAGTGTTGTATGGCATTGAAGCTCGTTTGGAGGTTTGTTAACACAGTGTCCAATGAAGGGCCAGATGTATACAAAAAGGTGTCGTCTGCGTAGAGGTGGATCTGAGAGTCACCAGCAGCAAGAGCGACATCATTGATATACACGGAGAAAAGAGTCGGCCCAAGAATTGAACCCTGTGGCACCCCCATAGAGACTGCCATAGGTCCAGACAACAGGCCCTCCGATTTGACACATTGAACTCTATCTGAGAAGTAGTTGGTGAACCAGGCGAGGCAGTCATTTGAGAAACCAAGGCTGTTTAGTCTGCCAATAAGAATGCGGTGGTTGACAGAGTCGAAAGCCTTGGCCAGGTCGATGAAGACGGCTGCACAGTACTGTCTATTATCGATCGCGGTTATAATATCGTTTAGGACCTTGAGCGTGGCTGAAGTGCACCCATGACCAGCTCGGAAACCGGATTGCATAGCGGAGAAGGTACGGTGCGATTCGAAATGGTTGGTGATCTGTTTGTTAACTTGGCTTTCAAAAACTTTCGAAAGGCAGGGCAAGATGGATATAGGTCTGTAACAGTTTGGATCTAGAGTGTCACCCCCTTTGAAGAGGGGGATGACCGCGGCAGCTTTCCAATCTCTGGGGAACTCAGACGTTACGAAAGAGAGGTTGAACAGGCTAGTAATAGGGGTTGCGACAATTTCGGCGGCTAGTTTTAGAAAGAAAGGGTCCAGATTGTCTAGCCCAGCTGATTTGTAGGGGTCCAGATTTTGCAGCTCTTTCAGAACATCAGCTGTCTGAATTTGTGTGAAGGAGTTGCGGGGGGGGGGGCATGGGCAAGTTGCAGCGGAGGGTGCAGAGTTGGTGGCCGGGGTAGTGGTAGCCAGGTGGAAAGCATGGCCAGCCGTAGCAAAATGTTTGTTGAAATTCTCGATTATTGTAGATTTATCGGTGGTGATAGTGTTTCCTAGCCTCAGTGCAGTGGGCAGCTGGGAGGAAGTGCTCTTATTCTCCATGGACTTTACAGTGTCCCAAAACTTTTTGGAGTTAGTGCTACAGGATGCAAATTTCTGTTTGAAAAAGTTAGCCTTTGCTTTCCTGACTGCTTGTGTATATTGGTTCCTAACTTCCCTGAAAAGTTGCATATCGCGGGGGCTATTTGATGCTAATGCAGTACGCCACAGGATGTTTTTGTGCTGGTCAAGGGCAGTCAAGTCTGAGGAGAACCAGGGGCTATATCTGTTCTTAGTTCTGAATTTTTTGAATGGGGCATGTTTATTTAAGATTGAGAGGAAATTACTTTTAAAGAACAACCAGGCATCCTCTACTGACGGAATGAGATCTATATCCATCCAGGATACCTGGGCCAGGTCAATTAGGAAGGCCTGCTCGCTAAAGTGTTTTAGGGAGCGTTTGACAGTGATGAGGGGTGGTCGTTTGACCGCGGACCCGTTACGGACGCAGGCAATAAGGCAGTGATCGCTGAGATCCTGGTTGAAGACAGCGGAGGTGTATTTAGAGGGTAAGTTAGTCAGGATGATATCTGTGAGGGTACCCATGTTTACGGATTTAGGGTTGTACCTGGTAGGTTCGTTGATAATTTGTGTGAGATTGAGGGCATCTAGTTTGGATTGTAGGATGGCCAGGGTGTTAAGCATATCCCAATTTAGGTCACCAAGCAGTACGAACTCTGAGGATAAATGGGGGGCAATCAATTCACATATGGTATCCAGGGCACAGCTGGGGGCTGAGGGGGGTCTGTAGCAAGCGGCAACAGTGAGAGACTTATTTCTGGAAAGGTGGATCTTTAGAAGTAGAAGCTCAAACTGTTTGGGCACAGACCTGGATAGTATGATAGAGCTCTGCAGTAGATTGCAACTCCACCCCCTTTGGCAGTTCTATCTAGACGGAAAATGTTATAGTTGGGGATGGAAATTTCAGAATTTTTGGTGGCCTTCCTAAGCCAGGATTCAGACACTGCTAGAACATCAGGGTTGGCGGAGTGTGCTAACGCAGTGAATAACTCAAACTTAGGAAGTAGACTTCTGATATTTACGTGCAAGAAACCAAGACTTTTGCGATTACAGAAGTCAGCAAATGATAGCGCCTGGGGAGTAGGAGTGATACTGAGGGCTGCAGGGCCTGGGTTAGCCTCTACATCACCAGAGGAACAGAGGAGGACTAGAATAAGGATACGGCTAAAGGCTTTAAGAACTGGTCTTCTAGTGCGTTGGGTACATAGAATAAAGGGGGCAGATTTCCGGGCGTTGTATAAAAGATTCAGGGCATTATGTACAGACAAGGATATGGAAGGATATGAGTAAAGTGGAGGTAAACCTAAGTGTTGGGTAACAATGAAAGAGATAGCATCACTGGAGGCACCAATTGAGTCGGTCTCCATTCTCATTCTCATCGACGGGACTGTAGTGGAACAGGTTGAACTATCATGGTCCAAACACACCAAAACTGTCACGACCCGGTGCGAGAAACAGTCACTAATAATTGTCAGAACCCAGAAGATGAGGCAGACACAGCTGTACTAGAGATGGTGGTTTATTAAAGAACAAAATCTTCAGGCAAAGAAGCTAAATCCACAATGTCCAAAAATAAAGCCAAGAGGCACAAAGAGGAAAACCTCCAAAAACAAAAGAAACTCCACAAAGTGGTAAAAAACAGCAGGGAAAAAAAACAAACCTCAAAAGACTACTCAAACAAAACACAAGAACTAAACCAGAGAACCTCTGGAAAATCCCACCAGAGAAATATCTATATAAAACAAGGCTTGGGCTGGGGCTGGGTGCTAACTTACAAACACTGAGCAAGGAACTGAGGAACACACAGGGTTTAAATACTAACAAGGGAATGACCTACAGGTGCAAACAATAATTAGAGCAAGAAAAACAAAAGGTACAAAAAGGTGCAATGGGGACATCTAGTGACCAAAACCCGAACAGTCATGGCCAAAACCTGACAAAAACAGTCGTGAAGAGGGCACGACAAAGCCTATTCCCCCTCAGGAGACTGAAAAGATTTGGCATGGGTCCTCAGATCCTGAAAAAGTTCTACAGCTGCACCATCGAGAGCATCCTGACTGGTGGCATCACTGCCTGGTATGGCAACTGCTCAGCCTCCGACCGCAAGGCACTACAGAGGTTAGTGCATACGGCCCAGTACATCACTGGGGCCAAGCTTCCTTCCATCCAGGACCTCTATACCAGGCGGTGTCAGAGGAAGGCCCTCAAAATTCTCAAAGACTCCAGCCACCCTAGTCATAGACTGTTCTCTCTGCTACCGCACGGCAAGCGGTACCGGAGCGCCAAGTCTAGGTCCAAAAGGCTTCTCAACAGCTTCTACCCCCAAGCCATAAGACTCCTGAACAGCTAATCATTGCTACCCGGACTATTTGCACTGCCCCCCCCCCACCCCCACCCCCCTCTTTTACGCTGCTGCTACTCTGTCTATTATTTATGCATAGTCACTTTAACCCTACCCACATGTACATATTACCTCAATTACCTCGACTAGCCGGTGCCCCCGCACATTGACTCTGCACCGGTACCCCCCTGTATATAGCCTCCCTACTGTTGTTTTATTTTACTGCGGCTATTTAGTTATTTGCTTTTATTGTTTTTACTTAACACTTTTTAAAAAAGGGTTAAGGGCTTGTAAGTAAGCATTTCACTGTAATGTCTACACCTGTTGTATTCGGCGCATGTGGCAAATAAAATTTGATTTGATTTGATTAATACCACATCACTTACAAACATGCCATTTCAGTTCTATATTTCTCTCTTTCTCTTTTATATTTTTTTTACCTTGCTTTCAATACATCTGCCAGCATTCTCTTTTTCACATCCCAACATCTCTCCTGTCTTGCTGTACCTACTGTCTCTCTCTCTCTCTCTCTCTCTCTCTCTCTCTCTCTCTCTCTCTCGCGCGCGCTCTGTCTCTCTCCTTATTAATTCCCCTCTAAAGACCTCATCAATATGACTGTCAGTCATGCAGTATGTCACTGATGAGGCCAGATAAAAAAATACCTACACACACACACACACACACACACACAAACACACGCACGCACGCACACACACACACACACACACACACACACACACATAAACGCACACACACACTAACACGCACGCACACACACACACACAAACACACACACACTAACACGCACACACACACTCACACAAACACACCCAAAAACACACACACACGCAAACACACACACACACACAAACACACAAACACAAACAAAAACACACTCACGAGCACACACGTAGGCCTGATTGTTCCTAAAGGAGAACAGAGGTTGCATTTTTTCTCCCCTCAGAGAGAGAGGGGCCCAGTGAAAAGGTGTGTCTGTGTGTGTGAGTGAGTGTGTGTGGGGGGGGGGTAAGAAGGGGGTAAGAGGGGGCACCAGGCAGCTGGCTGCCCCTAGGGCTCTCCCCAGGAATGCAACCCAGCACAGAGAGCAGCTGCCGGGGCTACACAGGGCAGCAGAGCAGGGTGGCCTAGAAGGCATTCAAACAGATACACACAGACAAGTACCACTAAATACAATAAATGTTGGTTTAAACTTGACTAAAAATGCTGAACATGTTCTTTCCCTAGCAGAAACTGGTAAAGGTCACTGTGCAGAATTAGACGTTCATCCATGTTTCAAACATCAAATTTAAGGTTAGGTTTAGGCATTAACTCAACATTTTTAAGTTTAGGGTTAAGTTTAGGCATTAACTCCAAAATCTTGAGGTTAGGCATTAACTCTGAATGGTTACGGTAAAGGTTAAGGTTTGTGATAGGCTTAAAACAAAAATATAAAAACAACTTTCTATCGCTGGATTCGAACATGCAACCTTTGGCACCAGAGGCCTTAAGATTTACTTGAAGGCAACAGTGCTCACTATTGCCCCTGGTGGCTGGTTTCCATGTCATCTCCCGACGTCCTCAGACATGGATGGACGTCGAATACTGACTTGAATCACGGATGACCTGGCTGCACTGTACACTACATCCTTCTAAAACAACCCTGCAGGTCTCTCTCTCTCTTTTCTCCTGTTCTCCTACACATGAAGAGCGTCCTTGGTGTGGTTTGGTGTTACAGACTCCTTTCCTCTCTGACCCTTCAACCTAGCGTGGGCTTTAAGGCCTTCTGTGGTACAATGTCCCCTGTGTGCTTGACCTACAGAGGCCGTTACACACACACACACGCACGCACGAACACACACACATCACATGAGACCCACATGAAAGGAAGCTAGCCACAGTCACGCCTTCACTCTCATTACATGCAAACACACACTCATTCGTAGGCACACACATACACTTCCACATGCATTCACACACACATATTCATGGTCACTCACACACTTCCAAACACAATCACACATGCATGCGTTTAAACCGTTGCGTTTAAACTATCCTTCACACCACATTAAATACTCACACACAGCTCACACACATTCTACAATACTCACATGGAAGGACAGAGCAGTAACCATAACACTGGTTGGTTGGGAAGGGCCCGTAAGTAAGCATTTCACTGTTAGTCTACACCTGTTGCCTACGAAGCATGTGACAAATAGAATTTGATTTGACATACAGAACCTCAAGTGTAGTGTGTACAGCAGTAGTTATATAGGATGATTCATGACTAGGATACAGTATATACATTTAAAGTGGGTAAAACTGTATTAAAGTGACCAGTGTTCAATGACTATGTACAAAAAAAATAAAAAAATAAAATAATAATTTTTATATATATAAAAAAATAAAATAAAAAAATATATATAATTTAAAAAAAATACACAAATTTAATTAAAAAAAAAAAAAAAAAATTGTAAAGTGGTTATCCACTGGCTATAGGGTGAATGCACCAATTTGTAAGTAGCTCTGGATAAGAGCGTCTGCTAAATGACGTAAATGTAAATGATAGGGCAGCAGTCTCTGCAGTTTAGAGTACCGGGTAGTAGCCGGCTAGTGACAGTGTCTAAGGTTCAGGGCAGGGTACTGGGCAGAGGCTGGCTAGTGATGACTGTTTAACAGTCTGGTGGCCTGGAAATAGAAGCTGTTTATCAGTCTCTCGGTCCCAGTTTTGATGCACCTGTACTGTCTCCGCCTTCTAGATGGTAGCAGGTGAACAGGTCGTGGCTCGGATGGCTGAGGTTCTTGATGATCTTCTTGGCCTTCCTGAGACACCGACTACTGTAGATGTCCTGGAGAGCAGGCAGATGTACTGGAGGGTGGGCAGTGCAGTTGCCGTACCAGGCGGGGATATAGCCCGACAGAATGCTCTCAATGGTGAATCTACAGTTTGTGAGGGTCTTAGCCCTGTGGGGCCCCCGTGTTGACGATCAGAGGTGTTTTGCCCACCGTCACCACCTGGGGGCAGCCCATCTGGAAGTCTATGACACAGTTGCACAGGGATGGGACCCAGTTCCCTGAGCTTAGTGATGCGCTTGTAGGGCACTATGGTGTTGAAGGCTGAGCTGTAGTCAATGAACAGCATTCTTACATAGGTATTCCTCTTGTCCAGGTGGGATAGGGCAGTGTAATGGCGATTGCGTCATCAGTGGATCTGTTGGGGCGGTATGCAAATTGTAGTGGGTCTAGGGTGTTGGCTAAGGTGGAGGTGATATGATCCTTAACTAGCCTCTCAAAGCGCTTCATGATGACAGAAGTGAGTGCTACGGGGCGATAGTAATTTAGTTCAGTTACCTTTGCTTTCTTGGGTACAGGAACAATGGTGGACATCTTGAAGCAAGTGGGGACAACAGACTGGGATAGGGAGAGATTGAAAATGTCTGTAAACACTCCAGCCAGCTGGTCTGCACATGCTTTGAGGACTCGGCTTGGGATGCAGTCTGGGCCGGCAGCCTTGCGAGGGTTAACATACTTGAATGTCTTACACACGTCGGCCACAGAGCTCGGGAGCACCCAGTCCTCGTGAACGGGGGCACACGTCAGCAGCTAGGTGTTGTTTCCTCAAAGCAGGAAAAGGTGTTTAGCTTGTCCGGAAGTGAGGCATCGGTGTCCTCGATGTGGCTGGCTTTCCCTTTATAATCTGTGATTGTCTGGAGTCCCTGCCACATGTGTCTCGTGACTGAGCCGTTGAATTACGACTCCAATTTGTCCTTGTACTGTCGTTTTGCAGTTTCTCTGTTGGTCTGCTACCTCTAGACAGGCTATACAGGCCTTCGCAAGACATTTTCATGCTGAACCACTGAAGGCCAGACTGGGTCAATACAACCACATCCTTTACAGTCTTTTATTCTTAGAAGTGAAGTACATTTTCATTATATATCCTATGATACAAATGTCTTTCATTCCTGCCTTCATATTTTTTTGTCTTTTTAATTTTATCACAAAAGATGCTTAGTTCAGTTCAACTACAATGTAATGTTGTTGATAATATATACACAGTACAGTATACTGCACGTAACATAACACAGCACCAAACACTGCAAAGGGAGGTGAGAACTAATGAAAACGAAGGGGTGTGTGTGTGTGTCTTACCTCAGTGTCCTTGTTCTGTACATCATAGGTTCTTTGGATCGTACGCAATGACGTCACACTTAGCTCCGCCTCCATCAGCAGAAGCTCCAATTGTAACACCAGCTGCTCCGGCATCACCTAGGCAATGTAAATAGAAGGGAGGAGTTATTTGTGGGTCTCAACGTGATCGACAACATCAGTATGATTTACTTGACCATATGCACTTGCACACACACACACACACACACACACACACACACACACACACACACACACACAAACAAGGAAGCATTAAGCGTATAGCCAACAAACACCTGTAATAATCATCATCCCGACTATAGTATTCAAGTGAATATGTGCCATACACATCAAGTCAACCTCCACAACATACAGTATTACAATTCCAGTACCATACCCATATGGGGAAACATTTAATTTTGTTTGAGGGGTATTTTATGAAAAACATTGATTATGGATTTTGGCAATGCCCTTTATCTACTTCCCCAGAGTCAGATGAACTCGTGGATACCATTTGTATTTATCTGTGTTCAGTATAAAGGAAGTTAGATGTAGTTTCACGAGCCAATGCTAACTAGCTTGAACGCTATTAAAATACTGCAGAGGCAAACATTGGGGGAATGTTAGGGAAACGTTGGGGGAAATGTTAGAGAAACGTTGGGGGAACGTAAGGGAAACGTTGGGGAACGTTATGGAAACATTGGGGGAATATTAGCTATTCAAGCCGAGCGGTGATGGAGGAAGGCGGAGGAGTTATTCCGTAGAAACTGAGAGGAAAATAAATAACGAGAGAGTGAAAACAGCTCTTATTAAAACGCACCACCTTGGGGAGATGATGAGTCTTCTAAAGGTGTCAACAACACACAGTCAGAAATGAAAGAAGGAACATCTTTGACTAAAGTTATTCTCTGCTATGCCCAAAGCCTTATGACTATTAAATATTATTCAATAGAAAAAGAAAGCAGGTTTTCCATATATGACTAAATAGGTTCTAGAATAGGGGAAGACAGGAAAGAGAAGATTAAAGGAAGAATACGTTAGATATGTTCAATTCTAGGTTTGCTCTGTTGGGATAGTGTTGATGAATGATGTGTTATGATGAGATGTGGTGTTCTTTGTGATGATATACAAAAGGGCCTTCAGACTGACACCACCATGGTGCTGTGAGCTGTGCCCAGCCTTGCCTGCCTCTCCCTGGGATAGACAAAACACATATTTCCCATCTCTTGTTCTCTCAGATAGGCTCCATAGAGACTGGTGTGAAAATTGAGCTGTGTGTGTGTGTGGTACACACACACACACACACACACACACACACACACACACACACACACACACACACACACACACACACACACACACACACACACACACACACACACACACACACACACGCACACACACACACACGCACACACACACACACACTCACACACCTAGATATGCAACTGTTCTAATACATTTCTCCTGTCTTGTGCATCTTTTGCATTCCAAACATGTTATCTACAACCAGAGGCTGGCAAAACCTCAAGTCAAACAACTACAGTATCGCCTACACCAGGGGTCCCCAAAAGGTTGACCGAGAGTTACCAGTAGCTCGCAGCCCAGCTATGAGTAGCTCGCCAAACAATTCTGAAAGTAAATTACATGCAATTTTCACTTGTTCCACTGCAAACTGTCATAAACAAATCTCACAAGAATCAGACACCGCAAGCTCCCAGCTACTATCTAATCAGTGTAACATTGACATTATCCCACCCCTGGTTAGCCACTATCGGCTTAAAAAGCCAAACCTAACACAATATCTGCCAATTAATTTCCAGCAATATTGCATCTGTCTGTGTGGTGTGTGCGTTTGTCTGTCATTCCATGTGTAGCCAGTTGATGTGACAACTGTCTTGTGGGTTGACAGAAATACTTTCCCCAAAACCTTCTCAATTAACTGCAAAGTAGACTTACATGGCAGAAGTATATAATGAGTAAGTATAGAATGTGTATCTATTATTTGGCATTTGCTAACTTTGCCATGTAATGAGCAGCAGCAGTACAGAACCATCACTAGACCAGCAGGTTAGAAGGTACGTTCCTCACTCACTAGATGTGCAATTAAAGGGGAATTACACCAAAAAATTGAAATGTGTTAGTTTTCTTCCAGACCTTAAAAAAAATGGTATTCTGATGTGATTTATGCATTGACATGGCCTCAGAACAGGGGTCTCCAACCTTTTCAAGCATGAGTGCTAAATAAAACATGTCGAAAGCTACTCATTTTTTGGAGACCCCTGCCTCAAAACATCCAATTTAGTTGTTTCTCTATGAACAATTGTAATTTTGCGAGTGAAAAACTAAACCAATCTAAAACCAGGAAAAATACAACTGAAAAAACATAATTTGGGAAAATATAAAACATACTTTGTGGAGAGGTGACTGTTAGGTCCTTCCATTTTGTGAGAGGTGACTGTTAGGTCCCTCCATTTTGTGAGAGGTGACTGTCAGGTCCCTCCATTTTGTGAGAGGTGACTGTTAGGTCCTTCAATTTTGTGAGAGGTGACTGTTAGGTCCTTCCATATTTAAGGGTCTCTAAGAGGCCCACCCATTATCCTCGTCTCTGCCAGGGCACCTTTGAAAAGCCAGAGGAATCCGGTCATAAAACCCCTAATTTCACCCTCTCCCTCTCTCTCTCGCTCTCTCTCTCACTCTCTCTCTCTCTCACACACACATGCACGAGCACACAAACACAAACATACGCACAAACACACACACACACAATATGTGTGAGTGGTTCACATGAGCTTTTTGTGTAGGGCAGAGATATGGGATAGGTTTCCCACTCTAGTGAGAAAATGCTTTCAACACAAGCCTATTGGGGCTATTGTTAGTCTCAGCCCTGACCGGGTCATGAGATCAAACACTGTGTGTGTGTGTGTGTGTGTGTGTGTGTGTGTGTGTGTGTGTGCGTGCGTGTGTGTGCGCGTGTGTGTGCGTGTGCATGCGTGCGTGTGTGTGTGTGTGTGCGTGTGTGCGTGTGTGTGTGCGCACACAGAGCCACTTAGCACTGTGATGTATTGGTCTTTGTGGTCTGCTTCATAGTCCTCCACATGAAAGAGACGTTTCATCCATCCTTCCATTCCATCTATCCCACATCTCACAACACTCCACAACTCCTACTTCGAAATCAACACAAACAAACACTTCTCAGAGTAGTTTGGAGAGTAATGGCCATTTAAGATGGAATCTTGGGGGTACGGAGAGAGGCTTGGTTTGAACCATATTTTTCTATTTAAAAAAAATTATTTTCTACATTGTGGAATAATAGTGAAGAAATCAAAACTATGAAATAACACATTTAAACATATTTTATATTTGACATTCTTCAAAGTAGCCACCCTTTGCCTTGATGAGAGCTTTGCACACTCTTGGCATTCTCTCAACCAGCTTCACCTGGAATGCTTTTCCAATGGTCTTGAAGGAGTTCCCACATATGCTGAGCACTTGTTGGCTGCTTTTCCTTCACTCTGCAGTCCAACTCATCCCAAACCATCTCAACTGGGTTGAGGTCGGGTGATTGTGGAGGCCAGGTCATCTGATGCAGCACTCCATCACTCTCCTTCTTGGTCAAATAGCACTTACACAGCCTAGAGGTGTGTTGGGTCATTGTCCTGTTGAAAAACAAATGATAGTCCCACTAAGCCCAAACCAGATGGGATGACGTATCGCTGCAGAATGCTGTGGTAGCAATGCTGGTTAAGTGTGCCTGGAATTCTAAATAAATCACAGACAGTGTCACCAGCAAAGCACCCCCACACCATCAAACCTCCTCCTCCATGCTTCACGGTGGGAACCACACATGCAGAGATCCTCCGTTCACCTACTCTGCGTCTCACAAAGACAAGGCGGTTGGAACCAGAAATCTCAAATTTGGACTCATCAGACCAAAAGACAGATTTCCACCGGTCTAATGTCCATTGCTCGTGTTTCTTGGCCCAAGCAAGTCTCTTCTTCTTATTGGTGTCCTTTAGTAGTGGTTTCTTTGCAGCAATTCTACCATGAAGGCCTGATTCACACAATCTCCTCTAAATAGTTGATGTTGAGATGTGTCTGTTACTTGAACTCTGAAGCATATATTTGGGCTGCAATCTGAGGTGCAGTTAACTCTAATGAATGTATCCTCTGCAGCAGAGGTAACTCTGGGTCTTCCATTCCTGTGGTGGTCCTCATGAGAGCCAGTTTCATCATAGCGCTTGATGGTTTTTGCGACTGCACTTGAAGAAACGTTCAATGTTCTTGAAATGTTCCGTATTGACTGACCTTCATGTCTTAAAGTAATGATGGGCTGTCGTTTCCCTTTGCTTATTTGAGCTGTTCTTGCCATAATATGGACTTGGTCTTTTACCAAATAGGGCTATCTTCTGTATACCACCCCTACCTTGTCACAACACAACTGATTTGCTCAAACATATTAAGAAGGAAATCAATTCCACAAATTAAGTTTTAACAAGGCACACCTGTTAATTGAAATGCATTCCAGGTGACTACCTCATGAAGCTGGTTGAGAGAATGCCAAGAGTGTGCAAAGCTGTCATCAAGGCAAAGGGTGGCTACTTTGAAGAATCTCAAATATTGTAATGAATACTCGGACAGAATGGTAAGATCCAATCGCAGAATTGCGATGCTTTATTAGAGTACAGACAAGGGAATAGCTTAATCGTAGTCGGGCGGGCTGTGGTCAAAACCGGGCCAGGCAGAGACAGGCAGAGGTACCAAGGGAGCGGGCGTAGTCGTAGTCGAGGGCACAGGCACAGGGTCAGAGTACGGTAATCACTGGGATAAACAAGCAGAGGATTAAGCAATACGGGGAGTCAAACAACAAGGCACAGGTCGGATACACGGGTAATCAAAAAACAACAAACTCTCTCTCTCTCTCGGAACAAAACGCTTAGCAAGTCACAATGGAACAATACCTCGCACCGACTGAGCTTCTGAGCACACCTTAAATCCTACACTAATTACTGACAGGTGTGCTCAGAACTCAGGTGAACCAGATCGAGTCTGATGACTCCCCCTCTCAGTAGATCGGGGAAGTGTCAGACTCTGTCTAGACCCAGCCAACCCCCGATCCCTTACAGTATCCCCCTCCCCAGGGCCGGCTCCTGACGGCCTTCTACCTCTACCGGGTGGTCTTCCTCTGGGTCGGGGTCCTGGATGATCTGGGTGTTCAGCGTGGAAGGTGGCCTTGAGCGCGGGGTCCAGTATGTCCTTAGCAGGGATCCAGGACCGTTCCTCAGGTCCATATCCCTCCCAGTCCACGAGATATTCGATGCCCCCTCGTCTCCGTCTTGACTCCAGTATCTCGTGGACTGTATAGGTGGTGTCCTGTTCATCCTCCAAAGGTGGTGTAGTAGGTTGTTGAGCAATTGGGGGGTGCATCGGGCTATAGTGCACAGCTTTCAACAGGGAGACGTGGAACGTAGGGTTTATCCTGTAGTGTCGAGGGAGTAACAGACGGTAGGTGACAGGGTTAATACGTCTCAGTACCTTGAAAGGCCCGATGTACCTGGGTTGGAGCTTCTTGCAGCTCCGTCGGAACCGCAGGTCTCGGGTAGACAGCCACACTCGTTGCCCGGGTTGATAAGTGGGAGTAGGTCTCCGGCGTCGGTCGGCGTAGGTCTTTTGCTGTTGTGAGGCCTGACTGAGATGTTGATGGGCCGTCTCCCAGACCTGCGCACTCCGACGGAACCACTCGTCCACCGCCGGTACCATCCCGGGTGCGGTATCCCACGGGAACAGGGGTGGTTGATACCCTAGAACACACTGGAAGGGCGTTAGACGTAGGGAGGTGTGAATGAGTGAGTTCTGAGCATACTCTACCCAAGGGAGGAATCGGCTCCACTCTTGCGGCTGCCGCGAACATTGTTGCCGTAGATACTTCCCAATTTCCTGGTTGAGCCGTTCTGTCTGCCCATTGGCCTGGGGATGATATCCGGAGGTGAGGCTCACCGAGATGCCCAAGCGTTCGCAGAAGGCCTTCCATACCCGGGATACGAACTGGGGTCCCCGGTCGGAAACAATATCCTCCGGAACACCAAACTGCCGGAACACCTGGTTAAACATAGTCTCCGCCATCTGAGTGGCGTTAGGTAAACGGGTCATGGGTACTAACCGGCACATCTTGGAGAATCGATCGATGACCACGAGAATTACAGTATGGCCCTCTGATTCTGGTAGGTCGGTAACAAAGTCCATAGCAATGTGCGACCAGGGTCGTTGAGGAGTTGGCAATGGCATCAGCTTACCCTCCGGTAGTGCTCGAGGCGCCTTGGACTGAGCACATACTGTGCAGGATAATACGTAGTCTCTGACGTCATCTGTGAGGGAATCCCACCAGTATTTTCGACTGATGAGTCGTGTAGTTCGAGTGATTCCGGGATGACCAGATCCTAGCGACGTGTGGCACCATTCCATCAGTTGAGGTCGAAGCGGAGCTGGTACAAACACCTTCGACACCGGGGTTTCTGGAGGGGCTGGTTCCGCTTGTAGGCTCTCCTGAATAGTGTCATCGATAGCCCACCTCACAGGACCAGCACGGCATCTCATGGGGAGGATAGGTTCTGGTTCCACTAGATGCTGCTCTTCTACTAATCTCACTGCAACTCCCCTCCATGTCTCCGACCACTACTTTGTTTCCTTTTCTCTCTCGCTCTCCTCCAACACTACTCACTCTGCCCCTACACAGATGGTAATGCGCCGCCGCAACCTTCGCTCTCTCTCTCCCACTACTCTCTCCTCTTCCATCCTATCATCTCTTCCCTCTGCTCAATCCTTCTCCCTCCAATCTCCTGATTCTGCCTCCTCAACCCTCCTCTCCTCCCTTTCTGCATCCTTTGACTCTCTGTGTCCCCTATCCTCCCGGCAGGCTCGGTCCTCCCCTCCAGCTCCGTGGCTTGATGACTCATTGCGAGCTCACAGAACAGAGCTCCGGGCAGCGGAGCGGAAATGGAAGAAAACTAAACTCCCTGCCGACCTGGCATCTTTTCACTCCCTCCTCTCTACATTTTCTTCATCTGTTTCTGCTGCTAAGGCCACTTTCTACCACTCTAAATTCCAAGCATCTGCCTCTAACCCTAGGAAGCTCTTTGCCACATTTTCCTCCCTCCTGAATCCCCCCCCCCCCCCCCCCCCCTCTCTCTCTGTGGATGACTTCGTCAACCACTTTGAAAAGAAGGTTGACGACATCCGATCCTCGTTTGTTAAGTCTAATGACACTGCTGGTCCTACTCACACTGCCCTACCCTATGCTTTGACTTCTTTCTCCCCTCTCTCTCCAGATAAAATCCTGCGACTTGTGACTGCAGGCCGCCCAACAACCTGCCCGCTTGACCCCATCCCCTCCTCTCTTCTCCAGACCATCTCCGGTGACCTTCTCCCCTACCTCACCTCGCTGATCAACTCATCCTTGACCGCTGGCCATGTCCCTTCCGTCTTCAAGAGAGCGAGAGTTGCACCCCTTCTCAAAAAACCAACACTCGATCCCACTGATGTCAACAACTACAGACCAGTATCCCTTCTTTCTTTTCTTTCCAAAACTATTGAGCGTGCCGTCTTTAGCCAACTCTCTTGCTATCTCTCTCAGAATGACCTTCTTGATCCAAACCAGTCAGGTTTCAGGACTGGTCATTCAACTGAGACTGCTCTTCTCTGTGTCACGGAGGCTCTCCGCACTGCTAAAGCTAACTCTCTCTCCTCTGCTCTTGTCCTTCTAGACCTGTCTGCTGCCTTTGATACTGTGAACCATCAGATCCTCCTCTCCACCCTCTCCGAGCTGGGCATCTCCGGCGCGGCTCAATCCTGGATTGCGTCCTACCTGACCAGTCGCTCCTACCAAGTGGCGTGGCGAGAAGCTGTCTCCGCACCACGTGCTCTCACCACTGGTGTCCCCCAGGGCTCAGTTCTAGGCCCTCTCCTATTCTCCCTATACACCAAGTCACTTGGCTCTGTCATATCCTCACATGGCCTCTCCTATCATTGCTACGCTGACGATACACAACTAATCTTCTCCTTTCCCCCTTCTGATAACCAGGTGGCGAATCGCATCTCTGCATGTCTGGCAGACATATCAGTATGGATGACGGATCACCACCTCAAGCTGAACCCTGGCAAGACAGAGCTGCTCTTCCTCCCGGGGAAGGACTGCCCGTTCCATGATCTCGCCATCACGGTTGACAACTCCGTTGTGTCCTCCTCCCAGAGTGCGAAGAGCCTTGGCGTGACCCTGGACAACACCCTGTCGTTCTCCGCTAACATCAAGGCGGTGACCCGATCCTGCAGGTTCATGCTCTACAACATTCGGAGAGTACGACCCTGCCTTACACAGGAAGCGGCACAGGCCCTAATCCAGGCACTTGTCATCTCCCGTCTGGATTACTGCAACTCGCTGTTGGCTGGCCTCCCTGCCTGTGCCATTAAACCCCTACAACTCATCCAGAATGCCGCAGCCCGTCTGGTGTTCAACCTTCCCAAGTTCTCTCACGTCACCCCCCTCCTCCGCACACTCCACTGGCTTCCAGTTGAAGCTCGCATCCGTTACAAGACCATGGTGCTTGCCTATGGAGCAGTGAGGGGAACGGCACCTCCGTACCTTCGGGCTCTGATCAGTCCCTACACCCAAACGAGGGCATTGCGTTCATCCACCTCTGGCCTGCTGGCTCCCCTTCCTCTGCGGAAGCATAGTTCCCGCTCAGCCCAGTCAAAACTGTTCGCTGCTCTGGCACCCCAATGGTGGAACAAGCTCCCTCACGACGCCAGGACAGCGGAGTCACTCACCACCTTCCGGAGACATTTGAAACCCCACCTCTTTAAGGAATACCTGGGATAGGATAAAGTAATCCTTCTACCCCCCCCCCCCCCCCCAAAAAAAAAAAAAAAAAAAAAAAAAAAAGTGTAAAGTGGTTATCCCACTGGCTATAGGGTGATTGCTCCAATTTGTAAGTCGCTCTGGATAAGAGCGTCTGCTAAATGACGTAAATGTGCCCTTGAGCAAGGCACTTAACCCTAATTGCTCCTGTAAGTCGCTCTGGATAAGAGCGTCTGCTAAATGACTAAAATGTAAATGTAAATGTAATATAGCCTAACAGAGCTAAACACAAAGGCACTTTTTTTTTTAACACAGTGAATTAGGCTATAGGCCTTTTATCCATCACTTTAAATGCCCGTGGAGAAAGAGGATGTTTCTCACATAGGAGGGCTTGAGCATTGAGCCTCTCTCCTCCAAAATCCTGCCACACACACACTGAACGCCCGCTCGGAGGGGGCACTGGAAGCCGGGATGCTGAGGACGTGGCGGGCAAGGATGCTGAACGCCGGGAACTGAAATCTTTGTGCCTGCCACCACAACAGAACCGTGCCAGGTGTGGTTATTAGACTGGGGTTGAGTTTGACTGACACACAGTATTTTACTTCGTTTTCTAGTGCTCTTGACTCAGGCGTAATGATATCTGCTCCAGTCGGAGAACTCACTGTATGTGACCGTTGGTCTCTTTCGTTCATTTCTGTAGGCATATAGGTTGCTTGCATGAGATTAACTGTTTTGCTCCATCTGTTTAACAAGAAAAAACTACTGAATAAGTTATTATTAAATGTTAATCTCAATTAGACCAACGTGGTTGAATAAAGGTGAACTACCTGGTTATATAAAAATAATGAACCCGGTTAAATAAAAATAAAGGTAAATTCGTCTTTGCATGCAGCAAACTTATAGGCATAGGTTTGATTTCATCATATAAACAAAATATATCTATGTTTTTGCCTTTGTTGCTTTTGTAGAACAGTATGAAATTAACTTGGACTCCAAAAAATCCCACTCTAACGAAAACAACTTGAAATGACTTTATTATTTATGGATAATTAAAAACATATTATTATTAATAAGCTCGCCTCGCACTCCCCATTGCAGCGCGCAGGCAGCCTGCATTCGGCACAGCACACACACACCCGTAACCCAAACTGGGGAGAGGAGAGGAATGACTAAACAATGAAGTTGAGCAAGCAAGACTTATGTGTGAATAAAGGTGATTTTACACGTAGAATATAATTCTAAAAAAATAAAAACGACGTTGTTCATTCTAGAGGGCATTTCTTTATGTAATCCCGAAGTTGTCTGTCTGACAGCCCGCAGCATGAAAAATGCCCTCTAGAATGACCAACCCTGATATCTGGGACATGATAAACACAAGACAGAGGCAATTCTAGCAGAAATATGTTTTCATTCACTCTTTCACACGTGTACACGTGGGTTCACCCATGCTTTGACCTGTGAGTTGACACGTTTGCGCATTCAACAAGGCATGTGAACATGAACGTACCTGTGAACGCGTGAACGTGCGTGAGAACGCTTAAGAAAAAACGTGTCTCCATTGACAGTCCATGTTAATTCAAGACAGTTTCTTAGGCGCTCAGTTACGCATTATGTGACTTGGTGAGACGTATCAGTAGGTACATTAGGATCAATTTAGTCCCCTTTTCACCCCTCATATGTGTGTGTGCATGTGTGTGTGTGTGTGTCTGTGTGTGCATGTGAGAGAGAGAGTGTGCGTGCTCGTCTGTGTGACCTCAGGACTAGTTCCCTAACACAACTGTCCGACATGTGTGCATGTAGCCCAGTCTGATTGGTCCAATCAAAGCATGCTGAGTCACAGAGAGAAGACCAGATAGAACTGGACTCTTACATAATCATCATCAGCTCAATTCAATTAGGATGAAGAGAGATCCTTCTATCTCCATCCTTCTGGCCATTTATCAACATCATCCTGAATGATAAAGGTTGCATCCCAAATGGCACCCTATTCCCTATTTAGTACACTACTTTTGACCAGGTTCCATCGGGAAGGGAATAGGGTGCAATTTGGGACACGTCTGTGAGGTTATTAGGATGCCGTAGGGTGGATGGGTACACGTCATGTTTGAGGGTGGATGGGTACACGTCATGTTTGAGGGTGGATGGGTACACGTCATGTTTGAGGGTGGATGGGTACACGTCATGTTTGAGGGTGGATGGGTACACGTTACCAGAGTCTGTCTGGTAGAGTGATGTGTGTGTGTTTGTATGTGTGCCTGTTAATCTGAGTAAGTGAAACAAACTTGTTTACTTCGAAATGAGGAAGGCAGCTCATTAGAGAAGTGATCCATACCAAAGTTTCTCATAGCATAACATCATAATGCAACCACAGCCAATTTAACAGAGGAAAATAACACATGATATTCTGCTGAAATCACAGCCTGGCGTTCAATACAGACTTGGATTCTGTGGCATGTCTGGCATATAGGGTCATGGTTTGGAATGTGTGTGCGTGCGTGTACGTGTGCGTTTGAGTGAGTGAGTGAGCGAGTGAGTGAGTAAAGGAGTGTGTGTGTGTGTGTGTGTGTGTGTGTGTGTGTGTGTGTGTGTGTGTGTGTGTGTGTGTGTGTGTGTGTGTGTGTGTGTGCGTGCGTGCGTGCGTGTGTGTGTGTAGTTTGGAGTGTTTGGATCCAGCCTCTTTGAACAGAGAGCAACTGACCACAGAGTAAGATGGGAAATGGGGCGTCCATGTTTGATCCCTGTGTGTGGTATGTATCAATCTTCTAAAAAGAACAAGCTCAACACTATTTTCTCAGATTAAAAGTTGATACAAGGGTGATATACACTGAGTTTACAAAACATTTTGCCCTCAGAACAACATCAATTCGTCGGGGCATGGACTCTACAAGGTGTCGAAAGCATTCCACAGGGATGCTGGCACATCTTGACTCCAATGCTTCCCACAGTTGTGTCAAGTTGGCTGGATGTCCTTTGGTTGGTGGGCCATTCTTGATACACACAGGAAACTGTTGAGCATGAAAACCCAGCAGCTTCGGAGTTCTTGACACAAACCGGTGCGCCTGGCACATACTACCATACCCCATTCAAAGACACTTACATGTTTTGTCTTGCCCAATCATCCTCTGAATGGCACACATGCACAATCCATGTCTCAATTATCTCAAGGCTTAAAAATCCTTCTTTAACCTGTCTCCTCCCCTTCATCTACACTGATTGAAGTGGATTTAACAGGTGACATCAATAAGGGATCATAGCTTTCACCTGGATTCACCTGGTCAGTCTATGTCATGGAAAGAGCAGGTGTTCTTAATATTTTGTACAATCAGTGTAAACCTACTATTCAAAAGGAGAGATTGAAAATGCATACAGTTTATAGATATAAATCAACCCCCCTCCCCCCAACCCCCCTACCCGTCCACAACCTAATGGTCCGCCCTAACTAGCCCAACTAACAAAGACATCATCAATGAGTTAAACTGCCTGAGGCCCAGCACAAACACACAAACACACACACACACAGATTTTAGAGACGTATAGTTATTGGATTCATGTGCGGGCGCTTCCATAATCCCTGGCGTCTATGGGCCCGGTAACATAAAGCTCTCATTACTCAGTGTGTGTGTGTATGTGTGTGTGTGTGTGTGCGTGTGTGCGTATGCGCGTGCGTTTGTGTGTGAGGGGAGGGTTGAGGAGGCTAATTGCGTCGGGCAGTCTGAGGGTCCCGTCGGCTCCTCAATCATTACCAGCACAGACAGATGTTTTAGCACTCAGTCCACCCCATTCACACACACACACACACGCACGCACGCACGCACGCACGCACACACACACACACACACACACACACACACACACACACACACACACACACACACACACACACACACACACACACACACACACACACACACACACACACACACACAGACAGACACACACACACACAGTACTGTACCCATGAAAGCCAATGAATGAGGTGATGCCTGAAGCTTTAGGTTTTATGTGAAAGTATTGAGTCAATTTCCCACAGAATACTGGGTCCTTTACAGGGAGAATGACTCAAAACACACCACGTCATTTCCCCAACCACCCTATCAAAACACGCCACGTCATTTACCCAACCACTCTATCAAAACACAACACGTCATTTACCCAACCACTCTATCAACACACGTCACATCATTTACCCAACCACTCTATCAAAATACACCACGTCATTAACTCAACCACTCTATCAAAACACACCACGTCATTTACCCAACCACTCTATCAAAACACACCATGTCATTTACCTAACCATTCTATCAAAACACATCACATCATTTAACCAACCGCTCTCTCCCCTTTACACACCACGTCATTTACCCAACCACTCTATCAAAACACACCATGTCATTTACCCAACCACTCTATCAAAACACACCACGTAATTTCCTATATACAGTACAATGGCTTATCTGTCAATTGGTGTTTCGTATGAATCCAATGTGAACTCTTGTGAGTGAGCTGATGGATAGACCCACATGTTACCTCAGTGTGTGTGTGTGCGTGTGTTTGTGTGTGTGTGTGTATGTGTGTGTGTGTGTACCTCTGTTTCCCTCTGATGTGTTTTCCAGGTGTTGTGGAAAGACTAACACAGCTGCATTTTAATGACTCAAATGTTTCTGCATTTTCTCTCTCTCTGTGTGTGTGTGTGTGTGTGTGTGTGTGTGTGTGCGTGTGTGCGTGTGTGTGTGCGTGTGTGTGTGTGTGTGTGTTGTCCTTGGAGAGTCGTAAAGTACAAAGTGGCACTTTACTGAGCGACTCTGCCAGCCATTAAATGACGAGTCAGGATGGGCACACATCACTACAGGGAGTGCCATAGGCACACCCACACACACACACAAACACACACACACACACACACACACACACACACACACACACACACACACACACACACACACACACACACACACAAACACACACACACACACACACACACACACACACACACACACACACACCCACACACACACACACACACCCACACACACACACACACACACACACACACACACACACACACACACACACACACACACACACACACACACACACACACACACACACACACACACACACACACACACACTCAGTGATGAGACAGGTAGTAAGCTTCTAATGACCATGGAAACAGACCTACTGCAGAGTGATGAATAAGACAAATACACCACAGATACAGTTGAAGTCGGAAGTTTACATACACTTAGGTTGGAGTCATTAAAACTCATTTTTCAACCACTCCACAAATTTCTTGTTAACAAACTATCGTTTTAGCAAGTCGGTTAGGACATCTACTCTGTGCACAGATTAGTTCACTTATAATTCACTGTATCACAATTCCAGTGGGTCAGAAGTTTACATACACTAAGTTGACTGTGCCTTTAAACAGCTTGGAAAATTCCAGAAAATTATGTCATGGCTTTAGAAGCTTCTGATAGGCTAATTGAGATCATTTGAGTCAATTGGAGGTATACCTGTGGATGTATTTCAAGGCCTACCTTCAAACTCAGTGCCTCTTTGCTTGAAAATCAAAAGAAATCAGCCAAGACCTCAGAAAACAATTGTAGACCTCCACAAGTCTGGTTCATCCTGGGGAGCAATTTCCAAACACCTGAAGGTACCACGTTCATCTGTACAAACAATAGTACGCAAGTATAAACACCATGGGACCACGCAGCCGTCATACCGCTCAGGAAGGAGACGCATTCTGTCTCCTAGAGATGAACGTACTTTGGTGCGAAAAATGCAAATCAATCCCAGAACAACAGCAAAGGACCTTGTGAAGATGCTAGAGGAAACAGGTACAAAAGTATCTATATCCACAGTAAAACAAGTCCTATATCGACATAACCTGAAAGGCCGCTCAGCAAGGAAGAAGCCACTGCTCCAAAACCGCCATAAAAAAGCCAGACTACGGTTTGCAACTGCACATGGGGACAAAGATCGTACTTTTTGGAGAAATGTCCTCTGCTCTAATGAAACAAAAATAGAACTGTTTGGCCATAATGACCATCGTTATGTTTGGAGGAAAAAGGGGGTTTCTTGCAAGCCGAAGAACACCATCCCAACCGTGAAGCACAGGGGTGGCAGCATCATGCTGTGGGGGTGCTTTGCTGGAGGAGGGACTGGTGCACTGCAAAAAATAGATGGCATCATGAGGAAGGAAAGTTATGTGGATATATTGAAGCAACATCTCAAGGCATCAGTCAGGAAGTTAAAGCTTGGTCGCAAATGGGTCTTCCAAATGAACAATGACCCCAAGCATACTTCCAAAGTTGTGGCAAAATGGCTTAAGGACAACAAAGTCAAGGTATTGGAGTGGCCATCACAAAGCCCTGACCTCAATCCTATAGAAGATTTGTGGGCAGAACTGAAAAAGCGTGTGCGAGCAAGGAGGCCTACAAACCTGACTCAGTTACACCAGCTCTGTCAGCAGGAATGGGCCAAAATTCACCCAACTTATTGTGTGAAGCTTGTGGAAGGCTACCCGAAACGTTTGACCCAAGTTAAACAATTTAAAGGCAATGCTACCAAATACTAATTGAGTGTATGTAAACTTCTGACCCACTGGGAATGTGATGAAAGAAATAAAAGCTGAAATAAATCATTATCTCTACTATTATTCTGACATTTCACATTCTTAAAATAAATTGGTGATCCTAACTGACCTAAAACAGGAGTTTAAATGTATTTGGCTAAGGTGTATGTAAACTTCTGTCTTCAACTGTAGGTAGCTACATTGTAGAATAATAGTGAAGACATCAAAACTATGAAATAATACATATGGAATCATGTAGTAAAAAAAAAATTGTTTAACATATCAAAATATATTTTAGATATTAGATTCTTCAAAGTAGCCACCCTTTGCCTTGACAGCTTTGCACACTTTTGGCATTCTCTCAACCAGCTTCATGAGGTAGTCAACTGGAATTATTTTCCAACAGTCTTGAAGGAGTTCCCACATATGCTGAGCACTTGTTGGCTGCTTTTCCTTCACTCTGCGGTCCAACTCATCCCAAACCATCTCAATTGGGTTGAGGTTGGAGATTGTGGCCAGGTCATCTGATGCAGCATTCCATCACTCTCCTTCTTGGTCAAATAGCCCTTACACAGCCTGGAGGTATGTTTTGGGTCACTGTCCTGTTGAAAAATAAATGATAGTCCCACTAAGCGCAAACCAGATGGGATGGCGTATCGTTGCAGAATGCTGTGGTAGCAATGCTGGTTAAGTGTGCCTTGAATTCTAAATCAATCACAGACAGTGTCACCAGCAAAGCACTCCCACACCCCCACACCTCCTCCTCCATGCTTCATGGTGGGAACCACACATGCAGAGATCATCCGTTCACCTACTCTGCGTCTCACAAAGACACGGCAGTTGGATCCAAAAATCTCCAATTTGGACTCATCAGACCAAAGGACAGATTTCCACCCGTCTAATGTCCATTGCTCGTGTTTCTTGGCCCAAGCAAGTCTTTTCTTCTTATTGGTGTCCTTTCATTGTGGTTTCGTTGAAGCAATTCGACCATGAAGGCCTGATTCACGCAGTCTTCTCTGAACAGTTGATGTTGAGATGTGTCTGTTACTTGAACTATGTGATGCGTTTTCATCGGATGCAATCTGAGGTGCAGTTAATTTCCGACTTCTGAGGCTGGTAACTCTAATGAACTTATCCTCTGCAGCAGAGATAACTCTGGATATTCCTTTCTTGTGGCGGTCCTCATGAGAGCCAGTTTCATCCTAGCGCTTGATGGTTTTTTCGACTGCACTTGAAGAAACTTTAAAAGTTCTTGAAATTTTCCGGATTGACTGACCTTCATGTCTTAAAGTAATGATGGACTGTCGTTTCTCTTTGCTTATTTGAGCTGTTCTTGTCATAATATGGACTTGGTATTTTACCAAATAGGGCTATCTTCTGTAAACCAACCCTACGTTGTCACAACACAACTGATTTACTGAAACGCATTAAGAAGGAAATTAACTTTTAACAAGGCACACCTGTTAATTGATATGCATTTCAGGTGACTACCTCACGAAGCTGGTTAAGAGAATGCCAAGAGAGTGCGAAGCTGTCATCAAGGCAAAGGGTGGCTACTTTGAAGAATCTCAAATATAAAATATATATTTAATTTGTTTAACACTTTTTTGGTTACTACATTATTCCATATGTTATTTCATAGTTTTGATGTCTTCACTATTATTGTACAATGTAGAAAATATTAAAAATAAACAAAAAGCCTTGAATGAGTAGGTGTGTCCAACCTTTTGACTGGTACTATCTCGCTCTGTCTGTCTATCTCTATCTATCTCTCTATCCATCTCCCTCTCTCCATGTACCTTTTTCTCTTTTTCTCTGTGGGTCTCTTCAACTCTGTGTCTAGATCCTACTTTCTTCTCAGTCTATCTCACTGTCTGTCCTTACTATAAAATCCTGAACCTTTACTTCCCATACAGTTATATAATGCACTGCCTTTTACACTCATACTCTTCCTTAAAATAACATTACAATAATATTACACCCTGCTTTTTAAAGGCCAGACTCTGGAGTGGGATGAAGAGGAAAGTGTGGTGCCAATTATCAGCTTACATAAAGCATACGTCTATACAGTTTAAATACAGTGTGTGTGTGTGTGTGTTTGTGTTTTTGGTTTTACTATCCTTGTGGGGACCAGAAGTCCTCCCAATCATAGTAAAACAAGAACAATTCTGTTTGCTGGTCCCCACAACGAAAAAAGGCTATTTTAGGCTTAGGGGTTAGGTTTAGGGTTAGAATTAGGGTTAGGGTTAGGGGTTAGGGTTAGGGTTAGGGTTAGGGTTAGGGTTAGGGTTAGGGTTAAGGTTTGGGTTAGGGTTAAGGTTAGGGTTTAGGTTTAGGGAAAGTAGGATTTTGGGAATCAATTGTTAGGTCAAATCAACAGATATTTATTGGGTAGCAGTATTATACATACAGTATATGAGAGGTGAGTGAAACATAAGTTTTTTTAACATTAGGGAAACACGTCCCTCCCCTCTTCCTCATGCAACAGTTTTCTCTAGTTAATGGACCAGTGTTCTGGCCACTGCTACAATGTAAAGAGACAACTAAGAGGAGAGGAGAGACAGATGTCTGTTCCCTACATCTCTGTGCATAGAGGAGCTGATAGAGAAGTTGATACGTTTTATAAGGTGGGTGTATTTCACTATGCTTGCAATGGCAAGAGATGTTGTATTCTCTCTTTCTTTGTCTCTCTCTCTCTACCTCATGAATCTAAGCTGAGAGGAATCGTTCCCTCTGGGGTGTTTTGCGGAATGTGATAATCCACTCTATTGTGGTTGTGTGTGCAAGTGTATGTGTGTGTGTGTGTGTGTGTGTTTGCATGTGTGTGTGTGTGTGCATGCGTATAATAGAAAGCTCATGACTCCATGGTGGTGTGTCCCCCACTCCTCCTAACCGTAACACTTCACATGCTCTGGTCAGGTGGGAAATGGTAAAGTCTGAAGACTACTGTGTGTACATGGACACGCAACATGGGATCACAGAGGCAGGCACCACACATGCCACATACCATGACCTGTCTACAAACCACGGACCAGGTTAGGACGTACCTCATGCCATTGAATTACTGTAGAGTTGTAATTATATAATGATTTACCTCACACCATCAGAGACCAGTCTGATACCCCAGTGTCTGGTAATGCAGAGGTCAAAATAGATTTAGTCTTTGTCTTTCAGACATACACATAGATGTTTGACCTTCCCTCTACAAAATAAATTATATACAGTAACATTCTCTTACATCAGATAGTGCATCGATTCCACCAGCACTGATACAATTGAAGTCCCCTCTAGCTCAGTTGGTAGAGCATGGCACTTGCAATGCCAGGGTTGTGGGTTTGTTTCCCACGGGGGGCCAGTATGAAAATGTATGCACTCACTAACTGTAAGTTGCTCTGGATAAGACCGTCTGCAAAAAAACAAAAGTCGGAAGTTTACATACACCTTAGCCAAATACATTTAAACGCAGTTTTTCACAATTCCTGACATTTAATCCTAGTAACAATTCCCTGTCTTAGGTCAGTTAGGATCACCACTTTATGTTAAGAATGTGAAATGTCAGAATAATAGTAGAGAGAATGATTTATTTCAGCTTTTCTTTCTTTCATCACATTCCCAGTGGATCAGAAATGTACATACACTCAATTAGTATTTGGTAGCATTGCCTTTAAATTGTTTAACTTGGGTCAAACGTTTCGGGTAGCCTTCCACAAGCTTCCCACAATAAGTTGGGTGAATTTTGGCCCATTCCTGCTGACAGAGCTGGTGTAACTGAGTCAGGTTTGTAGGCCTCCTTGCTCACACACGCTTTTTCAGTTCTGCCCACAAATCTTCTATAGGATTGAGGTCAGGGCTTTGTGATGGCCACTCCAATACCTTGACTTTGTTGTCCTTAAGCCATTTTGCCACAACTTTGGAAGTATGCTTGGGGTCATTGTCCATTTGGAAGACCCATTTGCTACCAAGCTTTAACTTCTTGACTGATGTCTTGAGATGTTGCTTCAATATATCCACATAACTTTCCTTCCTCATGATGCCATCTATTTTGTGAAGTGCATCAGTCCCTCCTGCAGCAAAGCACCCCCACAGCATGATGCTGCCACCCTAGTGCTTCACGGTTGGGATGGTGTTCTTCGGCTTGCAAGCAACCCCCTTTTTCCTCCAAACATAACGATGGTCATTATGGCCAAACAGTTCTATTTTGGTTTCATCAGACCAGACGACATTTCTCCAAAAAGTACGATCTTTGTCCCCATGTGCAGTTGTAAACTGTAGTCTGGCTTTTTTATGGCGGTTTTGGAGCAGTGGCTTCTTCCTTGCTGAGCGGCCTTTCAGGGTATGTCGATATAAGGCTTGTTTTACTGTGGATATAGATACTTTTGTACCTGTTTCCTCCAGCATCTTCACAAGGTCCTTTGCTGTTGTTCTGGGATTGATTTGCACTTTTCGCACCAAAGTACGTTCATCTCTAGGAGACAGAATGCGTCTCCTTTCTGAGCGGTATGACGGCTGCGTGGTCTGATGGGGTTTATACTTGCGTACTATTGTTTGTACAGATGAACGTGGTACCTTTAGGTGTTTGGAAATTGCTCCCAAGGACAAACCAGACTTGTGGAGGTCTTGCCTGATTTATTTTGATTTCCCCATGATGTCAAGGAAAGAGGCACTGAGTTTGAAGGTAGGCCTTGAAATACATCCACAGGTACACCTCCAATTGACTCAAATGATGACATTTAGCCTATCAGAAGTTTCTAAAGCCATGACATCATTTTCTGGAATTTTCCAAGCTGGAATTGTGATACAGTGAATTATAAGTGAAATAATCTGTCTGTAAATAATTGTTGGAAAAATTACTTGTGTCATGCACAAAGTAGATGTCCTAACCGACTTGCCAAAACTATAGTTTGTTACAAGATTTTTGTGGAGTGGTTGAAAAATGAGTTTTAATGACTCCAACCTAAGTGTATGTAAACTTCCGACCTCAACTGTATGTCTCGTATCTCGCAAAATTGTAATGGGATAGATCAAAAGTAGTCCGGATACAATGGGCTGCCGTAATATTCAGAAAATATTACCTAGGTGAAATTGTCTGCTGAACCCCATTTCTGCTTCAAAACTGTCAGAATTAATCTAAGCTAAAACAACGTATGTTTTTTTGTTGTGGAAGTCTTAGTCACCCCATTTTACATCTAGCTAAGGATTATTTTGCTTCAATTAGCAGTATTTCTGAAGTTTGACTATGGGCACGAAAGTTAGCATACATTTTCTCAACATTGAGCCAGTCACTGAAAGCATCTTTGACTGAAACAATGCTGCTAATGAACCAGCTACCTACCTAGTGCTGCATGCACAATGTTGAATCTTCTAACAAAAGCTAGCTAGCAAGCTACTGTAGCTAGTAGTGCTAATGCTTACATTATTATTAGTTTTCATGAAGCAGCTGTTTTTCTCCCACAAGTCATTGCAGTAGCCTCCTCAGTCAGTTGCTGTGCTCAGCTGACCAAATGATTAGATCAAAGAGAACCATGCTGATCTACTGACTGATTTCTGATAACTGTCAGTTTCTCTTAATTGTGGGGCACATGTCTACAACCTTAGGGTAATTTAAACAGGCTAAGCAGGCTTTTTATGTCAGTGAAGGAAGAGCTAGCCTATTAGCTAGCTAGCTATGTCAGTAAGCTAGCTAGCTACAACTGTTAGCTACACAGCTGATTAAGTAACTGCACTGGCGACCAACATCCTGGCACAGAATTTGTGCAGGAGATAGCCGCCGGTTTGTTTTTATTTTCTCACAATTGCAAGCTATTACATCTTTCACAGTGTTTGTAATAATGTAGTTAGCTAGTTATTCTGCCTATTTCATGGAAAGTCATACGAGAGCGCAGTGATATCCAAAATTAGGAACTGTGTTTAAATTTTTTTTAAAGCGGATGCTCAAAATTGAAATTTGAATAGGAGTTCCACGTCCTACAAGACAGATCGGTTGAGGGAGGAGCGTCACGGAGGAGTGATGCCATCTGACATGAGAAAATGATACAGTAATGTATGGAAGTAGAAGCTGCACTTCTATTGTCCAAATCATACACCAGACTTTAACCTCTACGGGATCGGTGTCCCGTATATGGGACGGTTGAGCTAACGTGCTCTAATGTGATTAGCATGACTGTTATAAGTAACAGCAAACTTTCCAGGACATAGACATGTCTTATATGGGCAGAAAGCTTAAATTCTTGTTAATCTAATTGCACTGTCCAATTTACAGTAGATATTACAGTGAGAAAATACCATGCTATTGTTTGAGGAGAGTGCACAACAACAAAAAACTTATCGCGGCAACTGGTTTGATACATTCACCTCTGAAGGTAAATAATGTACTTACATTCAGTAATCTTGCTCTGATTTGTCATCCTAAGGGTCCCAGAGATAAAATGTAGCATAGTTTTGTTTGATAAAATCCATTTTTATATTCAAATGTAGGAACTGGGTTCTACAGTTTGAACCGCTGCTGTCTCTGGCTCCACACCCACCCCGCCTGGCCATCTAGATGTGTGAAAGTTAGTGTATGATATTCCTGGGAGTGTGTAAACTTAACTTTTGTATTACCATATCATTTTTGTATGTTCTCTATAGTTATGTACTTGAAAATGTATCAATTGACCAATTTGGCACATTTGGACAGACTTGATACAAAATAGTCCAGTATGGCAATGCTTCACTGGATCAATCTGAAACTATGCACACAAACTGCACTGCTGCCATCTATTGGCCAAAATCTAAATTGCGCCTAAACTGCAATATTATATTGTGGCCTTTCTCTTGCATTTCAAAGATGATGAAAATAAAAAAATAAAAAATAACGCATGTTTTTTTGTTTGTATTATCTTTTACCTTATCTAATGTGTTATATTCTCCTACTTGAATTTCACATTTCCACTAACTTCAAAGTGTTTCCTTTCAAATGGTATCAATATTATGCATATCCTTGCTTCAGGTCCTGAGCTAAAGCCAGTTAGATTTGGGTATGTCATTTTAGGCGAAAATTGAAAAAAAGGGTCAGATCCTTAAGAGGTTAACTCATATTCACCAAACCCAGTAAATGTATGGCTCTCCTTGACAACACAACCCAATAACACCACCTGGGTTTGTGTCTGTGTGTGTGTGTTGCAGGTCCAGCAGAGGTTTCTAGCCAGAAAGGGGTCCTAGCTGGCCCTAGCAGCAGACCACATACACTTTAGTAGGCTTCCGCACTGCTTGATGCCAAGACAAATCAATATTAGACTAATGGAGCACACACACACACACAAACGCACACACACGCAAACACGCACACACACACACACACACATACAAACACACACGCTCCTTTTCCATTTCCAAATCCTACCACTGCTTCCACATTATCTGTGATGAGGTCTGAACGGAAACAGCCATTTCCTTAAATAAATCACACTCTAACCCAGACCCTGGTGAGCTAGGCTGGACTGAGAGGGAAAGAGAGAGGGGGGTGACGAGTGAAGGAAAAACAGATGTTTGATGGAATATTCTCAGGCATCTCAACTGCAGTGGGAGGGGGGTCTGAGTTTGCTGGTCTACAGAGGCGGGATTTGGTCATATATAGGCGGGGTTATCATCAGCAGTCAATGTAAACAACAACAAGAATGAAAACATAACAAGTCAGACTTTTTTCTTTAATCATCGAAAAAGCCTGCCAATGTATAACGCCCCTCCCCATTCCCCCAACTACCTCCTGGGCACCTGTGTAGATCTGCATTGGATAGATGTAAGCAATATGGCAGCAATTCCAGCAAGACTATCAGAGTGAGAGGTAGGCTTATATTAATCTGGTCCTTTTGGACCCAGGAAGTGGTACAGTCACTGTTGACTTGACTTCAGGAGGCAGCCAAGGGAGGGGACCGATATGCATGGCACCTGTTGCTATGCAACCTGTAAACTGTGATTAGTGGTGTGAGTTATAGGACAGGCCGTCACCTTGGTGTGAATGAGGTGACATTGTGTGATATTGTGTTGCTTGGAGACTAATTTCGCTCTTTTTTCCCTCAGTCCCTGGACCATTCCCAAGCAGTACAGCAAGGAGACGCTCCACAGACAAGCAGAACAGAATTGCCCAATTCATGGTATGCAGGCTTTTATTCCATCCCAGCTGTCACACACCTGATTTCACTAATCAAGGGCTTGGTGATTATAATCTGTCCATCTATAAATTGAATCAGGTGTTTTAGTGTTGGGCTGGTACAAAAGCCTGCACAGCATCTGGAGAATTTCTGTGACTGGAGAATTTCTGTGACTGGAATGTCGGCCAGAAAAGCCGCTGCTCGCCGGTCCCAGACTGCCTTTGACTACAGGGTTTCCTGAGCTGATTGGCAGGGACAGACAGACCCTCTCATTAGTCCAACCACAGATGAAAATGAGAACAAAATGAGGCCCATTACCATGAGAGCCTGACTAATATCCTTCAGCAGACCCTTGATTCACACACCCACACCCACACACACACATATAAACTTTGCACACACCCACACATACAAACAGACACAGACACATGACCACATATATAAGTACACACACACACACGTATGCATATTCACACACATACACACACACACACACATACATGGTACATAAAAGCTACTAAAGTAACCCTCATATCAGGCCTCTCTTGATACGCTCTGTGTGCGTGTGTGTGTGTGTGCGTGTGTGTGTGTCCAGACCTCTAATCATCTATGATGTAATCCACAAGCTTTCGCAGTCTCACTACAGAATTAGACATTTAGCCATGTTTATTCAAACGTAACATTTCGAAGTTGCTCCACATGTAAAATTTCAAAGTATTTTTGACACCCTGGGTTGACTCCTCCTGCTCAGTATCATTCCATTTCTAAAAATGTAAATGTAAAAATGACAAATTATGAAGTAGCTCCAAATTAAGGGTTAAGGTTAAGGGTTACGGTTTTGGATAGGGTTAAAATGTTACATTTAGGCACTCATTCCGAATGGTTAAGGTAAGGGTTAAGATTTGGGATAGGGTTAAAACCAAAAAATACAAAACAAGCGTTCACAACTGGGATCAAACACACAACCGTCAGATCTGGAGTCATGGGATTACATCCATCCACCACCCCTGTCCACAACCCCCTGGCAAAGCCCAAGCCTACTTGATGGCAATAGCGCTCACTGTTGCCCCCTAGCGGGACATCAAATCCATTTTTTATTTATTTGTCACATACACGTGTTTAGCAGATGTTATTGCCTGTGGAGCGAAATGCTTGTGCTTCTAGCTCCGACAGTGCAGTAATATCTAACAAGTAATATCTAACAATTTCACAACATATACCCAATACACACAAATCTAAGTAAGGAATGGAATTTAAGAATATATACATATATGGACAAGCAATGACAGAGCGGCATGGACTACAGTAGAATATTATAGAATACAGTATATACATATGAGATGAGTAGTGCATTATTAAAGTGACTAGTGTTCCATTTCTTAAAGTGGCCAGTGATTTCAATAGGCAGCAGCAGCTACCTATTGGCAGGGATAGAGGGATGATGGGCCATAGGGAAGAGGCATGGATAGATGTCCAATTGTGTCGTCTCATCTTGTCTCTTCCATTCTCTTGTCTCGTCTCCTCTTGTCTCGTCCATTCTCTTGTCTCATCTCCTCTTGTCTCGTCCATTCTCTTGTCTCGTCTCATCTTGTCTCGTCTCATATTGTCTCGTCCATTCTCTTGTCTCGTCTCATCTTGTCTCGTCTCATATTGTCTCGTCCATTCTCTTGTCTCGTCTCATCTTGTCTCGTCTCATATTGTCTCGTCCATTCTCTTGTCTCGTCTCATCTTGTCTCGTCTCATATTGTCTCGTCCATTCTCTTGTCTCGTCTCATCTTGTCTCGTCTCATATTGTCTCGTCCATTCTCTTGTCTCTCATCCTTTGTCGTCATCCTCTAGTCAAATATTTTCTCCTTTTCTCCTCCTACTCTACTCTCCTCCAGGCACTTCTCTCTCACCCCTTCTCTCCTCACCACTGTCTTCTCCTCTCCTCTCTTCTCTACCCCTTCACCTTTCTCTTCTCTCTCGACCACCCTCTCCAATATCACCTCTCCCCCATCTTTCATCCCTTCTCTACCTTCTCTTCCCCTGTTTTCTCTTCACTTCCTGCTATCTCGTTACCTTTTTTCTCCCCTCCGCCCCCTCTCCGTCTCTCCTTCTCGCCTATCATCCTCTGTTTTTCAGAGCCGGTCTGCTTGGTGATTTATAGACCTGTGACAGACAGATGCGGGGAGAAGAGGATGGAGGATGGGGGCAGGCACGTTTGAAGTACATGAAGGACTAATATTAAATACACCTGGCCCATCCAGGGGCTCCCTCTGTACACAGAAACAAAGAGATAGAGAGAGGGAGGCAGGGAGGCAGGGATGGAGGAATGACGGGTCATAGGGAAGAGGCATGATGAGGGAGGTGGTAAGGGGTGGGGTGGGCTGAGGTGGAAGGGGTCACCTCGTGTTTCCTTTCAGGATAGCTTTTGTGGCGTAACTTCAAACACTGGACACCACCCACCATTCCTCCCCTTCTCCCTCTCTCGAGTTGTTTCAACTAAATATTATTAATTAACTGGTTCCACAACCTTTTTTTTTGCTTACTCAACTTTTCGGTCAAAGTGTTAACTGAACTTAACGTTTTTAGTTGGCCCAAACTTAGCTCCAACATGAGAAAACCTAGGCAGAAATTCAGTCAACTTCAAATTATGTGTTTGCTCAAATAGTCTCATATGTTCATTCAACAAACAGGAAACTATTGAGAAAAACCCAGCAGCGTTGCAGTTCTTGACACACTCAAACCGGTGCGCCTGGTATCTACTACCATACCCTGTTCAAAGACACTTACATGTTTTGTCTTGCCCATTCACCCTTTGATTTCCACACATACACAATCCATGTCTCAATTTTCTCAAGGCTTAAAAATCCTTCTTAAACCTGTCTCCTCCCCTTCATCTATGCTGATTGAAGTGGTTGTAATAGATGACATCAATAAGTGATCATAGCTTTCATCTGGATTCACCTGGTCAGTCTATGTTATGGAAAGAGCAAGTGTTCATAATGTTTTGTACAGTCAGTGTATTTAGCCTCACAATTAAGAGTTTTACCATTTTCTTCTCAGGACAACCAGGGCTACACGTTTTTACACTATATTGTTTTATACTATATTGTGACATGCTAAAGCCTCCAGTTAAAATGGCCAGTAGCAGCTAACCCATGAGGTTCATTATCTCAGGCAGTAAATATAGGTTGAAGGTTCCTAACCCTCGGTGGTTGCTCATTAGTGATGCAGGTGTGTGTGTGTGTTGTCCTTGGGGAATTCCTACTAACACACACTCTGACCTCAGCTAACCTCTGACCTCTAATCCCTGATCCTGACACCTGACCTTGGCCCAAAGCCCAGTGACATGCAGATTAGGTAAAGACATGCACACACGCATGCACACACACACACGCAAGCATGAACGCATGTTCGCACGTACGCACACACAGAGAGAGGTACAGCGAAAGAGAGCGAAAGAGAGAGAGAGAGAGCAGACAGTCTTAGTTAGCCTTGGTTTCTCAAATGACTGCTTCGCCTGGTTCACCAACTACTTCTCAGATAGAGTTCAATGTGTCAAATCGGAGGGCCTGTTGTCTGGACCTCTGGCAGTCTCTATGGGGGTGCCACAGGGTTCAATTCTTGGGCAGACTCTTTTCTCCGTGTATATCAATGATGTCGCTCTTGCTGCTGGTGACTCTCAGATCCACCTCTACGCAGACGACACCATTTTGTATACATCTGGCCCTTCATTGTACACTGTGTTAACAAACCTCCAAACGAGCTTCAATGCCATACAGCACTCCTTCAGTAGCCTCCAACTGCTCTTAAACACTAGTAAAACTAAATGCATTCTCTTCAATCGAACGCTGCTGGCACCCGCCCCACCCGACTAGAATCACTACTCTCGACGGGTCTGACCTAGAGTATGTGGACAACTACAAATACCCAGGTGTCTGGTTAGACTGGAAACTCTCCTTCCAGACTCACATTAAGAATCTCCAATCCAAAGTTAAATCTAGAATCAGCTTCCTATTTCGCAACAAAGCCTCCTTCACTCATGCTGCCAAAAATGCCCTCGTAAAACTGACTAACCTACCGATCCTTGACTTCAGCGATGTCATTTACAAAATAGCCTCCAACACTCTACTCAGCAAATTGGATGTAGTCTATCACAGTGCCATCCGTTTTGTCACCAAAGCCCCGTATACTACCCACCACTGTGACCTGTACGCTCTTGTTGGCTGGTCCTCACTACATATTCGTCGCCAAACCCACTGGCTCCAGGCCATCTATAAATCACTGCTAGGCAAATCCCTGCCTTATCTTAGCTCATTGGTCACCATAGCAACACCCACCCGTAGTATGCGCTCCAGCAGGTATATCTCACTGGTCATCCCCAAAGCCAACACCTCCTTTGGCCGCCATTCCTTCTAGTTCTCTGCTGCCAATGACTGGAACGAATTGCAAAAATCTCTGAAGCTGGAGACTCTTATCTCCCTCACTAACTTTAAGCATCAGTTGTCAGAGCACCTTACCGATTACTGCACCTGTACACAGCCCATCTGAAATTAGCCCACCCAACTACCTCATCCCCATATTGTTATTTATTTTGCTAATTTGCACCCCAGTATCTCTATTTGCACATCATCTCTTGCACATCTATCATTCCAGTGTTAATACGAAATTGTAACTATTTTGCACTATAGCCTATTTATTGCCTTACCTCCATAACTTGCTACATTTGCACACACTGTATATATATTTTCTGTTGTATATTTGACTTTGTTTTGTTTTACCCCATATGTAACTCTGTGTTGTTGTTTTTATCGCACTGCTTTGCTTTATCTTGGCCAGGTCTCAGTTGTAAATGAGAACTTGTTCTCAACTGGCTTACCTGGTTAAGAGAGAGTCCACTAGGAAGCAGTGTGTCTGACAGACAGAACACACTGAGACCATGAGAGCGTGAGATAGATGTCTATTTAAAGGGGCTCCTACCTCTTTGAAGTTCTCCTTGGGTTCTGCTGTCTTCTACTTTCTGCCCTTTCCAACGCTCGGACTGACACCAATCCATTTTACTACCTGCCCAGGGAAAGGAGGGAGAGTGGGAGGGAGGGAGGGAGGAAGGAAAGAAGGGAGGGAGGGAGGGAGGGAGGGAGGAAACGAGAGGGAGGGAGGGAGGGAGGGAGGGAGGGAGGGAGGGAGGGAGGGAGGGAGGGAGGGAGGGAGGGAGGGAGGAGGGGGAAAAGCAGCACACATCTAATATGAGTAAGTAACTATAAACAGATTTTAGGCGCACTTTCCACTGCTTAAGTGGAAAGCCACACACACACACACACAGACATCTACATGGCTGCTTACACGCAAGCCCCAACAGCGAGACAGTGGTGGAGGTAGAGGCACACAGCGAGACGTCCACCTAAATACTACCACAATGCCTTATACAAGAGCACCTAAATACAGCTACACTGCCTTAGACAAGAGCACCTAAATACTACCACAATGCCTTAGACAAGAGCACCTAAATACAGCTACACTGCCTTAGACAAGAGCACCTAAATACAGCCACACTGCCTTAGACAAGAGCACCTAAATACTGCCACACTGCCTTAGACAAGAGCACCTAAATACAGCCACACTGCCTTAGACAAGAGCACCTAAGTACTAGCACACTGCCTTAGACAAGAGCACCTAAATACTGCCACACTGCCTTAGACAAGAGCACCTAAATACAGCCACACTGCCTTAGACAAGAGCACCTAAGTACTAGCACACTGCCTTAGACAAGAGCACCTAAATACAGCTACACTGCCTTAGACAAGAGCACCTAAATACAGCCACACTGCCTTAGACAAGAGCACTTAAATACAGCCACACTGCCTTAGACAAGAGCACCTAAATACAGCCACACTGCCTTAGACAAGAGCACCTAAATACTGCCACACTGCCTTAGACAAGAGCACCTAAATACAGCCACACTGCCTTAGACAAGAGCACCTAAATACAGCTCTATCTATCAATATCTCATAGTGCATGCGCACACACACACGCTTGTTCGCGCACATACACACCCACTGACACATTTAGATTTGTGTGTATTGGATATATGTTGTGAAATTGTTAGATATTACTTGTTAGATATTACTGCACTGTCGGAGCTAGAAGCACAAGCATTTCACTACACCCACAATAACATCTGCTAAACACGTGTATGTGACCAATAACATTTGATTTGATTTGATTTTTAGACAGTTATTTCGTCTTTCCGTCAATAAGGAGTGCTCTGTCTGTAAGAGACAGACAGATAAAGATTCAGATCTTCCTCTCTACCACTTTCTGTCTCTCTCGCGCTCTATCTCTTTCATACACACACTACAGCATATATATCTGTATCACAGACAATCTCTATTTAACCCAAACCGCAACAAAACATGACTTGATAATAAAATTCAGGGTTTGACCCCCCTATACTACAGTAGACACCACCTCATAACATGCAACAGATGTATGCACGGTGACTAAGAGAGACAGAGATAGAGTGAGCGAGAGGGAGAGAGAGAAAGAGAGTGAGAAAGGCTGAAATAGCAATATAGCGAGAGAGAGAATAAACTAATATAGCGAGAGAGAGAATAAACTGAGCTGAGAGAGAAGGAGAATAAACTGAGCTGAGAGAGAAGGAGAATTAACTGAGCTGAGAGAGAAGGAGAATAAACTGAGCTGAGAGAGAAGGAGAATTAACTGAGCTGAGAGAGGAGAATTAACTGAGCTGAGAGAGAAGGAGAATTAACTGAGCTGAGAGAGAGTGAGAATGTATTTCAAACAGCTGAGGAAACAACTTAATCAAAGACACCTGACAGAGAGAAGGAAAGAAAGAGAGAACTAGAGATAGGGGAAGAAAAAGAGAGGAAAAGAGAGAGGGGGAGGTGTGTGCCCTTACCTTGCTTTGACTTCTTCCACCAGCCGAGTCTGTGACCATACGGAACTCCCTTCACATAGAGACTGATCGGGAGAGGAGAGGAGGGAGTGAACCAGAGAGAGAGAGAGAGAGAGAGAGAGAGAGAAAGAGAGAGAGAGAGAGAGAAAGGAGTGATCAAACGGAATGTTGAGCAGAGGGCAAGCGAGAGAGAGAGAGAGAGAGAGAGAGAGAGAGAGAGAGAGAGAGAGAGAGAGAGAGAGAGAGAGAGAGAGAGAGAGAGAGAGAGAGAGAGAGAGAGAGAGAGAGAGAGAGAGAGAGAGAGAGAGAGAGAGAGAGAAAAAGAGAGAAAGAGAGAGTGGGGAAGGGGAGGGAGATGAGATGAGATGAGAAAGAGATTCAAGGGGAGGGAGGAGAGAGAATGGGAGGGAGGGAGAGAGCTAGATCACTTGTTCCTTTCTGACAGAAACTCATGGCTTGACTTCGGAGAGACAGGAGTGAGAGAGTGGAGGAGGATAAGGAAGAGGAGGATGAGAGCAAGAAAGAGAAAGAGGAGGGTGTGAGGGAGGGAGGGAGAAATTAGAGGAGATGGAGGAGAGGAAAATCCCCTCATTACGTAAAGCAGTATGTAGAGTGTCACATAGGACTAAGTCACTAATGATCCCTTGTACACCCACACAAACACACCTACACACACACACACTCAAAGTATGCACAACCCACATAAAAATACTACAGTTTACAATAGAATTCTACAGTTTTCACTATTTAATTCTGTAGTAAACTGTAGTATACTGTAGAATGCTATACTACACACTGTATTATAAACTGGGTGGTTCGAGCTCTGAATGCTGATTGGCTGACAGCCGTGGTATATCAGACCGTTAACCACGGGTATGACAAAACATTTATTTTTACTGTTCTAATTACATTGGTAACCAGTTTAGAATAGCAATAAGGCACCTCAGGGGTTTGTGGTATATGGCCAATATACCACGGCTAAGGGCTGAATCCAGGCATAAGAACAGCCCTTAGCCGTGGTATATTGCCCATATACCACACCCCCTCTGGCCTTATTGCTTAAGTATACATCGATCAGTTTGTGATTTTATCCACTCTTACTCCCGCTGATATTTTAACATCTGGTTTTTAACCCCCGGACCTACTTTAAATCATTACATTAAATAATTACTTTTTCAACTCACCTGTCCAGGATAGTGGGGCACTGCAATAGAAGCTGACATTTGAACAACTTAAACCCCGGTTTTAGTGCACTGTAAGTTGATAGATTTTTTCACATAACTTAATAACGCTGGAGGCTGACATACATTGAGTGTACAAAACAAGGAACACATTCCTAATATTGTAGTGGCACCCCCTTTTGCCCTCAGGACAGCCTCAATTTGTTGGGGAATGGACTCTACAAGGTGTCAAAAGCCTTCCACAGGGATGCTGGCCCATGTTGACTCCCACAGTTGTGTCAAGTTGGCTGGATGTCCTTTGGGTGGTGGACCATTCTTGATACACACAGGAAACTGTTGAGTGTGAAAAACCCAGCATGGTTGCTGTTCTTGACACTCAAACCAGTGTGCCTGGCACCTGCTACCATACCCTGTTCAAAGGCACTTAAATATTTTGTCTTGCTCATTCACCCTCTGAACGGCACACATACTCACTCCATCTAGGAGCCTGGACCCTCTCTTCATATTTCAAGGCTGCGTTAAGATATTGACTCAGAGATAGACCAAGCCTCGCTCAGGTAATACCTCCCATCCTCTCTAAGCATTGTCGTCATACTGTTGTCTATACTTCCAGGGGTGTTGTCAGTTGTAATCTTGTACCTATTCGTTTGAAATCCACTCTTAGATCTGCTATTGTTAACTCAAAAGAGAAGCCCACTGTGGTCTGCTCACCCAGTACTATTAGATCAAATGTGAATTCCATGAACTTGAATACACAGTCGGTTTTCAAATCATGTAGAGGACTTGGGCTGTTGCACGATGGCAACCAAAGCCCATGTAGGTCAGTTTATAACATTCTATCATTGGTTAATCTGAGAGTTCCTCAAACTGACATTGGCTGCAGCCTCAGGCCCTATGGTGCCAACCTTGAAAAGTAATTCCAATTTCTACTCTCTCCTCTATTACAAATAGCGATAAACCAAATGGTGCAGTTCTATGCAATCTTATAGCCATACCAACTATGTAAATATCAACCATCAGACAGGGCCTGCAACTGCCTATGGAACATAGCTTATTTGAGTTGGAGACTCCGTTCGACTGTGACCCGTTTGTGACCCATTTCAGGAAGCTAGTCGTATGTCACACATCACTACTTCACAGGAGAGGCATTATCAAAAACGTTTTTTTTGGGGGGCTGAAATGCCTTCTGGAACATTCATGTGACTTAATAACAAACTTGTTTGCCATCTGTAAATATGAATACAATTGTTAAATTACGAGCCCAGTTGGTTTAGCCACGGAAAAAGACAGAAACCTTCCCGCTAGCCATGATTGGCTGAAATAATAGATGTGTCTGAGGGTGATTACGGCCATCTATTGTATTTCATGTCTAGACAATAGTGACCCATCCACTTAGCTAGATGTGGCTGGCGTGTGGCTAGCATTTATTTCACATGACCCATCAATTTAGACAAGTATGTCTGGGAAAGAATAATCGAATAATTATAAAATATTTATACAATATTTTTATCTGGACACTTTCTATTTTTAATATTATGCAAATATGCAAGTAACCATTTCACTGTACTGCTTACACCTTCTGTATCCTGTGCATGTGACAAATAAACATAGATTTGATTTGATATAGTGTGTGTTTACCAGAGATGGTAATGTGAAGAACAACATGACCTGCACCAAAGTCAGATTAGGACATAGGCCAAGGACTAGATAAAGTGTATTTTGACCTGGAGTTGTAGGCTACTATTTTCCCCACTTTTAGTCTTGAAATCTTTGGTTGTTTACTACAATACCTTACTCACTCTGTTTACACATGGCCTCACATGTGAATCCTTAAAGAGATGGGTGGGGCTAAGGCTTAAGAGGATGTGAACGATGCTGAATGGGGTGTAGACAAAGAAGAGATCTCCAGTAAGTGTACCAAAACATTCAAGGGCCATTTCCTCAAAAGTGGGGTTACAAGTTTATCCATTTTCAAAGTATAATAACTTTCCCATTGTTCCTCAACTGTAGTGTATGATAGACCATTTTGTAGCTCTGAGTCTGTACTTTAGCCAATGTAAAAATAAAAAATTAACGTTATATTGTTGCTACATAAGACTGAAAAGAGGTGCTTGGTCACAAATCGTAAAGGACTTGGGTTGATGCATCTGAACATTAGGAGTTTACATTTAAGTCATTTAGCAGACACTCTTTTCCAGAGCGACTTACAGTTAGTGAGTGCATACATTATTATTTTTTTTTTAAATGTTTTTTTCGTACTGGCCCCCCGTGGGAAACGAACCCACAACCCTGGTGTTGCAAACGCCATGCTCTACCAACTGAGCTACAGCCCTTCACAGCTGTACTTCCTAAACTGGATTACATCAAGATCTGGGCTATGTAGATGAATCCAGACATTCTGGTATTGACTAAAACTTGGATCTCTGGGGACATTGTGGACTCTGATGTAAATATTGAGGGTTATAGTGTGTTCAGAGCTGACAGATAGGGTAGAAGTGGCCATTCTTATAAAAAATATTTTCTCTGTCTCTTTACTGAAATCCATTTCCCTTGCCCAAAAATGTGAGCTACTAGCTGTAAGCCTTTGTCTGAGGAAAAATGTATCCATAACTGTTATAGGGGTTGACCAACCTCCCTCGGCTAACCTTTGTGCACTCGAGGAGTTAACTAATACCGAACAAAAATATAAATTCAACATGCAATAATTTCAAAGATTTTACTGAGTTACAGTTCATATAAGGAAATCAGCCAATTGAAATAAATAAATTAGGCACTAATCTATGGATTCCACATGACTGGGCAGGGGCGCAGCCATGGGTGGGCCTGGGAGGGCATAGGCCCACCCACTTGGGAGCCAGGCCCACCCACTGGGGAGCCAGGCCCAGCCAATCAAAATGAGTTTGATTCGGGTGACTGGTCTCAGACAATCCCGCAGGTGAAGAAGCCGGATGTGGAGGTCCTGGGTTGGTGTGGTTACACTTGGTCTGCGGTTATGAGGCCGGTTGGACGTACTGCCAAATTCCCTAAAACAACGTTAGAAGCGGCTTATGGTAGAGAAATGAACATTCACTTCTCTGGCAACAGCTCTGGTGGACATTCCTGCAGTCAGCATGCAAATGGCATGCTCCCTCAAAACTTGAGACATCTGTGGCATTGTGTTGTGTGACAAAACTGCACATTTTACAGTGGCCTTTTATTGTCCCCAGGACAAGGTGCACCTGTGTAATGATAATGCTGTTTAATCAGCTTCTTGATATGCCACACCTGTCAGGTGGATGGAATATCTTGGCAAAGGAGAAATGCTCACTAACAGGGATGTAAACAAATTTGTGCACAAAATTTGAGAGAAATAAGCCTTTTGTGCATATGGAACATTTCTGGGAACTTTTATTTCAGCTCATGAAATAGGACCAACACTTTACATGTTGCGTTTGACATTTTTGTTCAGTATAGTTTTGGTGTCTTCTTTTACTCAATCAGAAGTTATTATCCTGAGTGACCAAAATTATGATTGGGAAATGCAGGCTTCAGACAATCTATAAAACATGTATAATGATCTAAACCTAACCCAGCTGGTGACTAAGACTACACGGCCCAGCCCTAAAGTAAACTCTGATTGATCTGATTCTAACGAATACACCAGAGAAATATGTTTCTACTGGTGTCTTCGCCCAAGATATTAGTGACCATTGCCCAGTTGTTTGTGTTAGAGATGTGAGAATACAAAAATGTAAGCCTCGTGTCTTCACAATTCTTTTTTTTTTTCACCTTTATTTAACCAGGTAAGCCAGTTGAGAACAAGTTCTCATTTACAACTGGAACCTGGCCAAGATAAAGCAAAGCAGTGCAATAAAAACAACAACAACACAGAGTTACATATGGAATAAACAAAACGTACAGTCAATAACACGATAGAAAATCTATATACAGTGTGAGCAAATGTAGTAAGATATGGAGGTAAGGCAATAAATAGGCCATTGTACAAAATTATTACAATTTAGTATTAACACTGGAGTGATAGATGTGCAGAAGATGATGTGCAAATAGAGATACTGGGGTGCAAATTAGCAAAATAAATAACAATGTAAATAATAATATGGGGATGACGTAGTTGGGTGGGCTAATTACAGATGGGCTGTGTACAGGTGCAGTGATCGGTAAGCTGCTCTGACAACTGATGCTTAAAGTTAGTGAAGGAGATAAGTGTCTCCAGCTTCAGAGATTTTTGCAGTTCGTTCCAGTCATTTGCAGCAGACAACTGGAAGGAATGGCGGCCACAGGAGGTGTTGGCTTTGGGGATGACCAGTGAGATATACCTGCTGGAGCGCATACTACGGGTGGGTGTTGCTATGGTGACCAATGAGCTAAGATAAGGCGGGGATTTGCCTAGAAGTGATTTATAGATGACCTGGAGCCAGTGGGTTTGGCGACGAATATGTAGTGAGGGCCAGCCAACGAGAGCGTACAGGTCACAATGGTGGGTAGTATATGGGGCTTTGGTGACAAAACAGATGGCACTGTGATAGACTACATCCAATTTGCTGAGTAGAGTGTTGGAGGCTATTTTGTAAATGACATCACCGAAGTCAAGGATCGGTAGGATAGTCAGTTTTACGAGGGCATGTTTAGCAGCATGAGTGAAGGAGGCTTTGTTGCAAAATGGGAAGCCGTTTCTAGATTTAACTTTGGATTGGAGATGCTTAATGTGAGTCAGGAAGGTGAGTTTACGGTCTAACCAGACACCTAGGTATTTGTAGTTGTCCACATATTCTAAGTCAGACCCACCGAGAGTAGTGATTCTAGTCGGGCGGGCGGGTGAAAGCAGCGTTCGATTGAAGAGCATGCATTTAGTTTTACTAGCGTTTAAGAGCAGTTGGAGGCCACGGAAGGAGTGTTGTATGGCATTGAAGCTTGTTTGGAGGTTTGTTAACACAGTTCAATGAAGGGCCAGATGTATACAAAATGGTGTCGTCTGCGTAGAGGTGGATCTGAGAGTCACCAGCAGCAAGAGCGACATCATTGATATACACAGAGAATAGAGTCGGCCCCAGAATTTAACCCTGTGGCACCCCCATAGAGTCAAAGAGGAGCTTTAAAAACTTAAGTGAACAGGCTTTTTCACATTATCTTTATTTTAGTGACCTTGATTGTACTTCAGCTATCCTTGAACCTGATTTAGCTATCAGCCTTTTTGCAGATGTCTTGAATACTATTGTGGATAATCATGCTCCGTTCAAAAAAAAGAAGGTTTAAAGGTAAGTCGAATGCCTGTTGCACTCCGGAAATATCAGAAGTCATTCATAAAAGAGATGATGCTCGGGTCAAGGCCAGCAACACAGGCTTAGGCCCGGACTGGCAAGCTTTATGCAACTGAGGAATCATTGTGTAAGACAAATCATAAAGGCTAAATCATATTATTATGTAACCGCTCTTTCGGATTGTAATGGGAACCTGGCAAAATTCTGGAAAACTTTCAAATCCCTGAAGGGTTCTACTTCCTTCTCTCTCCCACAACAAATTAATTCAGACACTGGCCTCATTACAGAAAAAATATGCCATTGTTGATGCATTTAATCACCATTTTATTTCAGCGGGCTCTCTCTTGATACTGGTCTGGATGCTGATAGGGGAAACTTGCTGAATGATGATAGAAATGATAGACAAAGCTTTTCTTTTAGGCTATTTACAGAAAAATAAGTCCTGGATGCTTTGCTAACGATAGACAACAAGAAATCCACAGGGGCCGACCAATTGGATCCTGGTCTGCTGAAGTGTGCAGCGCCCATCATTGTTGTTATCAGGAAATATTCCAAAAGTATTGAAATCAGCTCTTGTGCAGGTGGGCGGGGGTATTTGTGATCTTAATAATTTCAAGGCTTCCTTGTCTAGCTAATTCCTGAATCCTTGGTAAATGTGCAACTTTGCTATTTTTTTATCTGAGGAATGTATTTGGAATGTAATCCAATCAGGGTTTAGGCCTGGACATAGCACTTTTACAGCAACCACTTTAGTTGTTAATGATCTTGTCGAAGCTTTAGACACTAAAATGAAATGCGCTGCTTTGTTTGTGGACCTGTCAAAAGCTTTTGATACTGTTGATCATGCTATTTTATTGAATAAGTTGTCCTCGATAGGCCTGAGCTCTGACGCCTGTTCATGATTTCATGATTATCTTAGTAACAGAGCTCAGGCCATCGGGATTGATGGGGTTAAGTCTGAATTTCTTCATGTGCATAAAGGTGTGTAGGTACCTGCAAACTTGAATTAAAGGGTAACTACACTCAAAAATACACAATTCTTAGATTTTTTCCAGACCTCAAAAGTGGTCTCCTGATGTGGTTTAGGCATTGTTATGGACTTATAACATCAAATATTGTTGTTTTTTCAAATAAAAAGTGTGACTTGGGAAAAATCTCAAACGTGAATTTCTGACTCAGTTGACAGCCTATATACCTGTTTCAATAGCAGGCCTACTAATAGCCAACTTGCACAGTACAGCTTGGGTTGGCCTAACTGTTAAAGACCAATATAGGATTTATAATTTTAGGTCATTCAAAGTGTATGTCACTGTTTCTCAATTTTTCACACAGGGCGCCTTTCCTTCACCAGGCGGGCCATTTGGAATCATTTTGGAAAAATGTGAGTATACACCACTTCACACACACATACAGTTGTAAGCTCTAGCAGCGATGCAGCTGTCAACATTCCTGGTTCAATACTAACGTTGTCTGTGAGTGTGTTTGCGTGTTTATGTGTGTGTATACAAATTAATCTAGTCTTGTGTGTTAATGTGAGAGAGAGAGAGAGAGAGAGAGAGAGAGAGAGAGCGAGAGCGAGAGAGAAAGAGCGAGAGAGAGCGAGAGAGAGCGAGAGAGAGCGAGAGGGTAGGGTAGAATGTAGTGAGCGTTGAGGCAGTAAAGTCCCATTGTGTTGGAGGATACCACACATAGCTGTTTTACAGCCTAGAAAACTGCTGCCAATCGCTGCATAGCAAGGCTTTTGTACTCCTGAAAGATAGACACAGACACACATACACACACACAACCCTTTCATAGCCTAGGGCCCACTTGTAAAAACACTCCAAGTGCTCAAAGACAATAGAGATGCACGCTACAAGCTCAAACACACACATACACTACATGACCAAAAGAATGTGGACACCTGCTTGTCAAACATCTCATTCCAAAATCATGGGCATTAATATGGAGTTGGTCCCCCATTTTCTGCTATAACAGCCTCCACTCTTCTGGGAAGGCTTTCCACTAGATGTTGAAACATTGCTGCGGGGACTTGCTTCCATTCAGCCACAAGAGCATTAGTGAGGTCGGGCACTGATGTTGGGCGATTAGGCCTGGCTCGCAGTCGGCATTCCAATTCATCCCAAAGGTGTTCGATGGGGTTGAGGTCAGGGCTCTCTGCAGGCCTGTCAAGTTCTTCCTCAATCTCGACAAACCATTTCTGTATGGTCCTCGATTTGTGCACGGGGTCATTGTCATGCTGAAACAGGAAAGGTCCTTCCCCAAACTGTTGCCACCAAGTTGGAAGCACAGAATCATCGAGAATGTCATTGCATTCTGTAGCGTTAAGATTTTGGGCCAAACTATGAAAAACAGCCCCAGACCATTATTCCTCCTCCACCAAACTTTACGGTTGGCACTATGAATTTGGGCAGGTAGCATTCTCCTGGCATCCGCCAAACCCAGATTCGTCCATTGGACTGCCAGATGGTGAAGCATGATTCATCACTCCAGAGAACACATTTCCACTACCACTACTCCAGAGTCCAATGATGACGAAATTTACACCACTCCAGCCGACGCTTGACATTGCGCATGGTGATTTTAGGCTTGTGTGCGTCTGCTCGGCCATGGAACCCCATTTTATGAAGCTCCCGACAAACAGTTATTGAGCTGACGTTGCTTCCAGAGGCAGTTTGGAACTCGGCAACCGAGGACATATTTTGATTGACATATTTTCATTAAAAACGTTATTTTGATTAATTTATTGGTACTATTTTTATTGGTACTATGAAAACTTGAGCGTGCATAACTATTCACCCCCCCCCCCCCAACTTTTGCAATTACAGCTGCAAGTCTCTTGGGTATGTCTCTATAAGCTTGACACATCTGGCCACTGGGATTTTTTATACTATTCCAGGTATTCCTTAAAGATGTAGGGTTTCAAGTGTCTCCGGAAGGTGGTCAGTCCTGGCGTCGTAGGGAAGCTTGTTCCACCATTGGGGTGCCAGAGCAGTGAATAGCTTTGACTGGGCTGAGCGGGAACTGTGCTTCCGTAGAGGTAGGGGAGCTAGCAGGCCAGAGGTGGATGAACATAGTGCCCTCGTTTGGGTGTAGGGTCTGATCAGAGCCTGAAGATAAGGAGGTGCCGTTCCCCTCACAGCTCCGTAGGCAAGCACCATGGTCTTGTAGTAGATGCGAGCCTCAACTGGAAGCCAGTGGAGTGTGCGGAGGAGCGGGGTGACATGAGAGAACTTGGGAAGGTTGAACACCAGACGGGCTGCAGCGTTCTGGATAAGTTGTAGGGGTTTAATGGCACAGGCAGGGAGCCCAGCCAACAGCGAGTTGCAGTAAGCGAAGTGCCTGGATTAGGACCTGTGCCGCTTTCTGTGTAAGGTAGGGTCGTACTCTGCGAATGTTGTAGAGCATGAACCTGCAGGATCGGGTCACCGCTTTGATGTTAGCGGAGAGGTGTTGTCCAGTGTCACGCCAAGGTTCTTTGCACTCTGGGAGGAGGACACAATGGAGTTGTCAACCGTGATGGCGAGATCATGGAGCGGGCAGTCCTTCCCCGGAAGGAAGATCAGCTCCGTCTTGCCAAGGTTCAGCTTGAGGTGGTGATCCGACATCCACACTGATATGTCTGCCAGACATGCAGAGATGCGATTCCCCACCTGGTTATCAGAAGGTGGAAAGGACAAAATTATTTGTGTGTCGTCTGCGTAGCAATGATAGGAGAGACCATGTGAGGATATGACAGAGCCAAGTGACTTGGTGTATAGAGAGAATAGGAGAGGGCCTAGAACTGAGCCCTGTGGGACACCAGTGGTGAGAGCACGTGGTGCGGAGACAGATTCTCGCCACGCCACCTGGTAGGAGTGACCTGTCAGGTAGGACGCAATCCAAGAGTGAGCAGCGCCGGAGATGCCCAACTCGGAGAGGGTGGAGAGGAGGATCTGATGGTTCACAGTATCAAAGGCAGCGGATAGGTCTAGAAGGATAAGAGCAGAGGAGAGAGAGTTAGCTTTAGCAGTGTGGAGAGCCTCCGTGACACAGAGAAGAGCAGTCTCAGTTGAATGACCAGTCTTGAAACCTGACTGGTTTGGATCAAGAAGGTAATTCTGAGAGAGATAGCATGAGAGTTGGCTAGAGACGGCATGCTCAAGAGTTGGAGAGAAAAGAAAGAAGGGATACTGGTCTGTAGTTGTTGACATCGGAGGGATCGAGTGTAGGTTTTTTGAGGAGGGGTGGAACTCTCGCTCTCTTGAAGACGGAAGGGACATGGCCAGCGGTCAAGGATGAGTTGATGAACGTGGTGAGGTAAGGGAGAAGTTCTCCGGAAATGATCTGGAGAAGAGAGGAGGGGATAGGGTCAAGCGGGCATGTTGTTGGGCGGCCGGCCGTCACAAGTCGCAAGATTTCATCTGGAGAGAGAGGGGAGAAAGAAGTCAAAGCATAGGGTAGGGCAGTGTGAGCAGGACCAGCGGTGTCATTTGACTTAATAAATGAGGATCGGATGTCGTCAACCTTTTAAAAATGGTTGACGAAGTCATCCACAGAGAGGGAGGAGGGAGGGGGAGGAGGAGGAGGATTCAGCAGGGAGGAGAAGGTGGCAAAGAGCTTCCTAGGGATAGAGGCAGAGGCTTGAAATTTAGAGTGGTAGAAAGTGGCTTTAGCAGCGGAAACAGAGGAAGAGAATGTAGAGAGGAGGGAGTGAAAAGATGACAGGTCTGCAGGGAGTCTAGTTTTCCTCCATTTCCGCTTGGCTGCCCGGAGCCCTCTTCTGTGACCTCGCAATGAGTCGTCAAGCCACAGAGCAGGAGGGGAGGACCGAGCCAGCCGGATAGGGGACATAGAGAGTCAAAAGATGCAGAAAGGGAGGAGAGGAGGGTTGAGGAGGCAGAATCAGGAGATCGGAGGGAGAAGGATTTAGCAGAGGGAAGAGATGATAGGATGGAAGAGGAGAGAGTAGCGGGAGAGAGAGTGAAGGTTGCGACGGCACATTACCATCTGAGTAGGGGCAGAGTGAGTAGTGTTGGAGGAGAGCGAGAGAGGGGAGTTGTAGTGAGATTAGTAGAAGAACAGCATCTAGTAAAGATGAGGTCAAGCGTATTGCCTGCCTTGTGAGTAGGGGGGGGACGGTGAGAGGGTGAGGTCAAAAGAGGAAAGGAGTGGAAAGAAGGAGGCAGAGAGAAATGAGTCAAAGGCAGACGTAGGGAGGTTAAAGTCACCCAGAACTGTGACGGGTGAGCCATCCTCAGGAAAGGAACTTATCAAGGCGTCAAGCTCATTGATGAACTCTCCAAGGGAACCTGGAGGGCAATAAATGACAAGGATGTTAAGCTTGAATGGGCTAGTGACTGTGACAGCATGGATTTCAAATGAGGAGATAAACAGATGGGTCAAGGGAAAAAGAGAGAATGTCCACTTGGGAGAGATGAGGATTCCTGTGCCACCGCCGTGCTGACCAGATGCTCTCGGGGTATGCGAGAACACATGGTCAGACGAGGAAAGAGCAGTAGGAGTAGCAGTGTTGTCTGTGGTAATCCATGTTTCCGTCAGCGCCAAGAAGTCGAGGGACTGGAGGGTAGCATAGGCTGAGATGAACTCTGCCTTGTTGCCCGCAGAACGGCAGTTCCAGAGGCTGCCAGAGACCTGGAACTCCACGTGGGTGGTGCGCGCAGGGACCACCAGATTAGAGTAGCAGCAGCCACGTGGTGTGAAGCGTTTGTATGGCCTGTGCAGAGAGGAGAGAACAGGGATAGACAGACACATAATTGACAGGCTACAGAAAAAGGCTACAATAATGCAAAGGAGATTGGAACGAAATGAACTAAACATCTGGGAAAGCGAGAGAGCGGGGCCTCCCTCACTTATGTTTCACTGAAACACTCAAATATAACTCCCAACTTCCACTTTAGAAATTATAATTGTTGTAAACTACATCGGTTCAATGTTTTCTAGGAATAGACTCTATCTTAGTTTATTCAGCTAGCTAACTTGGTACAGTATTCTTCCATGAAAACCGCCAGGGCACCGAATCCTATGACGCCATAGCCAACTAGCATGCCAGCCTCCAATGACACGGTTTAGCACCAATACTCGGTTACAACAAACCACCAGTGTGTTAACACACCAAGCAGATCATTCGTGTCGTGTCTAACGTTGTGTAAAGTTTTGGGTTAGTTTTGACAGTTTGAGTGAGTACGTCGTCAACTTATTCAGCCAGTTAGTTAGCTAGAATAGTTAGCATACTAGCTAGCCATTGCTCTCTGCCAACGAACCAACCCCTCCTCCCACGACACGAACACACGGAGAGAGCCAAGCTAATGTTAACTAGTCACCCATGTCCCGAATTCCCTTGAACGACTCTGGTTACCAGTATGTAAAAAACAAAACAAAAATAAATGTAGGTTATAACTTAGCATTAGTAGCTAATGTTAGCGAGTTAAATGCAAAGCTAGCCACTAAATCGATTCAGGCAGTTCGCGTCTGTCCCAACGGAGAGAAAGCGTCTCCAAATCTTACTGCTAGGTTGTTCCAGCTATTGTGTAGTTAGCTATCCAGGTAGCAACAAGCTAGCTACATTTCGAGTACAGTAGCTACTAACTACCTAACGTTAACACTTCAGATAATGAGGTTAGAAAAACAGCTGAATGGTAGGTAGCTAGCTGGCATAATTACAGGTACTCTTAAGCGTGAAATAACATTGGAAAAAACTATCCACAGTTGCTAATAGTTACCAGTAGCTACCCGCTACCCAAACGTGTTTGCTTATTTATTTTCTTTAAGCAATGGCTTTTTTCTGGCCACTCTTCCGTAAAGCCAGCTCTGTGGAGTGTACGGCTTAAAGTGGTCCTATGGACAGATACTCCAATCTCCGCTGTGGAGCTTTGCAGCTCCTTCAAGGTTATCTTTGGTCTCTTTGTTGCCTCTCTGATTAATGCCCTCCTTGCCTGGTCTGTGAGTTTTGGTGGGCAGCCCTCTCTTGGCAGGTTTGTTGTGGTGCCATATTCATTCCATTTTTTAATAATGGATTTAATGGTGCTCTGTGGGATGTTCAAAGTTTCTGATATTTTTTTATAACCCAACCCTGATCTGTACTTCTCAACAATTCTCCTTGGTCTTTATGGTACCGCTTGCTTGCTGGTGCCCCTTGCTTATTGATGTTGCAGACTCTGGGGCCTTTCAGAACAGGTGTATATATACTGAGATCATGTGACAATTAGATTGCACACGGGTGGACTTTATTTAACTAATTATGTGACTTCTGAAGGTAATTGGTTGCACCCGATCTTCTTTAGGGGCTTCATTGCAAAGGGGGTGAATACATATGCACGCACCACTTTGCCGTTATTAATTTTTTTGAATTTCTTTAAACAAGTTATTTTTTTCATTTCACTTCACCAATTTGGACTATTTTGTGTATGTCCTTTACATGAAATCCAAATAAAAATCCATTTAAATTACAGGTTGTAATGCAACAAAATAAGCTGTTTTCTAGTGACTTTTATTTGGATACATCCATAACAATGAGCTAATGAGGCGGGTTTTCGCCTGGCATAGAGAATGTGCTCACTCGTCAGGACACTGTTGTTCAGAGGAGCTAGCAAACAACACAGCTAAAGTAACACAATCACTTCAAACTGAAGCTGGAAAGACTGCAAATTAGCTGCGTTTCGTTTTACCTTTTTCCAATGGCCATTTTTTTTGTAAATATGCATAAAATGAGGCCAGCTGATTCATGATTTCGACCGTCTGAGAAACGCTGCCTGCCTTTATGTCTCGTCCGGATTCCCGACACGTTCATTACTATGGGATAGCAGGAGATCGAATTTGAATATTGAAACAGTATTGCAAATGTCGGAGAGACAGACAGCAAGGTTTATACAAATCTCCACTGTTGAAAACTAAATGTTAGACTAATAAAAATGTGAGATAATGTCTAGATGCTTTTTATAGTGGAGATCAAGTTTATAAAGTGCCTGACTGGGTTGATGAGACAGTGGATTGCGCAGTCAGATGGAACAGAGTAAATAGTTATTTTAAGTCATAGATTTAGCCGGTGGTAATTTGTGGAATAGACACCATATGGAATGCGGTTTTAACCATTCAGCATTCAGGATTAAACCCACTCGTTGTAAAATGTTTATTATTAGGTCTCCAAACTGTTTCCTGCCATTTTCTATTTCCAGCCATGTTCAAGTACAATGTATTGTTAACCTTAGAGTAATGGATCAAGTGAAGGAATGAAAAAGGACTGTATCTAAAAGGGTCAGATTGATCCAGGTTCTGCCACTGTTACCAACACATCAAACATGGAAAAAAAAAACACTGACCATTAGCCAATCAGCTGTCACTCACACCATTGATTAGCCAATTGAGTGTCAGCAAACACAGCTCTCCGATCAATTGACCGCCAAGCATTCCGAGGTTGGGATTATGACAATTTCCCAGTGAATATTACAGGAGGTGACGGTTGCCAGACAGTGGAACACTACGAGGTAATCAAATCAAATCAAATCAAATTGTATTGGCCACATGCGCCGAATACAACAGGTGCAGACATTACAGTGAAATGCTTACTTACAGCCCTTAACCAACAGTGCATTTATTTTTAACAAAAAAGTAAAAATAAAACAACAACAAAAAAAGTGTTGAGAAAAAAAGAGCAGAAGTAAAATAAAATAACAGTAGGGAGGCTATATATACAGGGGGGTACCGGTGCAGAGTCAATGTGCGGGGGCACCGGCTAGTTGAGGTAGTTGAAGTAATATGTACATGTGGGTAGAGTTAAAGTGACTATGTATAAATAATTAACAGAGTAGCAGCAGCATAAAAGGATGGGGTGGGGGGGCAGTGCAAATAGTCCGGGTAACCATGATTAGCTGTTCATGGTAACTAAGATCAGTTACCATGCTGATTAGGAGTAGTCGTTAGAGTAGATTGATTGTGAGGTGGTCAGGGGAGTTAGAGGGCTGTGGCTAGCAGAGAGCTGAGAATTGGAGGGCTGTGACTAGCAGAGAGCTGAGAGTTGGAGGGCTGTGACTAGCAGAGAGCTGAGAGTTGGAGGTTTGTGACTAGCAGAGAGCTGAGAGTTGGAGGGCTGTGACTAGCAGAGAGCTGAGAGTTGGAGGGCTGTGAAAAGAAAAGAGCTGAGAGTTGGAGGGCTGTGACTAGCAGAGAGCTGAGATTTGGAGGAATGTGACTAGCAGAGTGCTGAGAGTTGGATGGCTGTGACTTACAGAGAGCTGAGAGTTAGAGGGCTGTGACTAGCTGTGACTAGCAGAGAGCTGAGAGTTGTCAAGCCTTACATTGTATCTATGCACTGGGAGTTCCTAATGAAAAGAGAAGCATAGCACCATTCACATCCACTTATGTCAATGCAAGATAGATGAGTAATTTGTGCAAAATACCTTATTTGAACACCAAGAAGTAGAAAGAGAGTGAGAGAGAAAGAGAGAGAGAGAGAGAGAGAGAGAGAGAGAGAGAGAGAGAGAGAGAGAGAGAGAGAGAGAGAGAGACTATTTACACATCATTACAACATTGTATATAGACATAATATGACATTTGAATAGTTTTTATTATTTTGGAACTGTAGTGTAATGTTTACTGTACATTTTGTATTGTTTATTTCACTTTAGTTTATTATCTATTTCACTTGCTTTGGCAATGTAAACATATGTTTCCCATGCAAATAAAGTCCCTTAAATTAAAATTGAGAGAGAGAGGGAGAGAGAGAGAGAGAGAGAGAGAGAGAAGGGGGCGATAGTGTTTGAATGCTCACAAATCTTGTGCATCACATTTTCAATAATGTTCTATTGGTGTTACACATGACCACAATGTTTTCACAGTAATGAAAAATACATCATGAACCAAAAGAGGAATAACTGGTCCAGTGTAGCTCAGTTGTTAGAGCATGGCGCTTGCAATGCCAGGGTTGGGGGTTTGATTCCCACAGGGGACCAGTACAAAAATGTATGCACTCACTACCGTAAGTCGCTCTGGATAAGAGTGTCTGCTAAATGATTAAAATGTAACTGAACTATCTCCACAGTCCAACCTCATCAGTTTAGCATACTAGGCCTTTTCTGACCAGTGTTACTATATACGTTTCAACCACTCAGCTTACCTCAGGGATTCCTGGTCAATCCAGCCAGTCTGCATGAATAGCTTAAAAGGTGAGGCCTTGTCTGGAATACAATGGCAAAACATACACTGAACAAAAATCTAAACGCAACATGTAAAGTGTTGGTTTCATGAGCTGAAATAAAAGATCCCAGAAAAGTTCTATACGCACAAAAACCTTATTTCTCTCAAATGTTGTGCACAAATTTGTTTACATCCCTGTTAGTGAACATTTCTGCATGGCCAAGATAATCCATCCACCTGACAGGTGCGGCATATCAAGAAGCTGATTAAACAGCATGATCATTACACAGGTGCCCCGTGTGCTGGGGACAATAAAAGGCCACTCTAAAATGTGCAGTTTTGTCACACAACACAATGCCACAGATGTCTCAAGTGTTGAGGGAGCATGCAATTGGCATGCTGACTGCAGGAATGTCCCCCAGAGCTGTTGCCAGAGAATTGAATGTTCATTTCTCTACCATAAGCCGCCTCCAATGTCGTTTTAGAGAATTTGGCAGTACGTCCTCACAACCACAGACCACGTGTATGGCATCGTGTTGGTGAGTGGTTTGTGAACAGAGTGCCCCATGGTGGCAGTGGGGTTATGGTATGGGCAGGCATAAGCTACGGACAATGAACACCATTGCATTATATCGATGGCAATTTGAATGCGCACAGAGATAAGTGATGAGATCCTGAGGCCCATTGTCGTGCCATTCATCCGCCGCCATCACCTCATGTTTCAGCATAATAATTTACGGCCCCATGTCGCAAGGTTCTGTACACAATTCCTGGAAGCTGAAAATGTCCCAGTTCTTCCATGGCCTGCATACTCACCAGATATGTCACCCATTGAGCATGTTTGGGATGCTCTGGATTGATGTGTACAATAGCATATTCCAGTTCCTGCCAATATCCAGTAACTTCACACAGCCATTTAGGAGGAGTGGGACAACATTCCACAGGACACAATCAACAGCCTGATCAACTCTATGCGAAGGAGATGTGTCACGCTGCATGAGGCAAATGGTGGTCACACCAGATACTGACTGGTTTTCTGATCCACGCCCCTACCTTTTTTTAAAGGTATCTGTGACCAGCAGATGCATATCTGTATTCCCAGTCATGTGAAATCCATAGATTATGGCCTAATGAATTTATTTCAATTGACTGATTTGCTTACATGAACTGTAATTCAGTAAAATATTTGAAATTGTTGCACGTTACCACTGTTATTACCTAAGACACAATGATAAAACATAATCCTGGGAAAATAGTTATCGTAATGTCAAAAAACAATTGGGCAAAACCTTCAAATAGTAGAAATGGGAAATTCAGGCACACACCCAACCGCCCACACATATTCACACACACGTATGCATGCACGCGCACCTGCACACGTCTCCTAAGTATGTCTCAGTCTCTTTCAGTCCATGGTGTTTACAGTTGGAGGCAGCAGACACAAATATTGAACGTCCGTAACTCTCCCTCCAGCTCTCACTTTAATTCAATCAATCTGCTCTGGACACAGGCTACAGCACCGGCAGGGAGAAGACACTGCTTTGAGAGGAGGGAGGATGGGGAGAAAGGGAGTGAGAAAGATAGAAAGACAGAGACAAAAGGAGAGACCGATACTGAAGTGGGAAAGAGGCAAGGAGAGAAAGATGGAATAGAAAGGAGAAAGATTATAAATTAAAGAGGAGAGAAAGAGAGGGACTGAGAGGAAGAGATAGCAGAGAGAGAGAGTATTTCTCCTTTCCACATTCAGTAAACATCAGTGGGAAAAGGTGTACACAGGATCTGTCCATTTGGCTGGTGCTTCACTAGTATTTTTGTCTGGGTTTACAGTTGTCAGTTTATGCAATACTCATATCAACTTACCTCTCCATGTCAAAAAAGGTCTCCAGCAGCAAGAAATCCTGAACCAAAACATGAATGATTAATTAAGTGTAGTTCAGCGCATGTATGTATCAGTATGCATGTACAATGGCTTGCAAAAGTATTCACCCCCCTTGGCATTTTTCCTATTTTGTTGCCTTACAACCTGGAATTAAAATAGATTTTGGGGGGGGTTTGTAGCATTTGATTTACACAACATGCCTACCACTTTGAAGATGCTAAATATGTTTTATTGTAAAACAAACAAAAAATAAGACAAAAAAAACAGAAAACTTGAGCGTGCATAACTATTCACCCCCCCAAAGTCAATACTTTGTAGAGCCACCTTTTGCAGCAATTACAGCTGCAAGTCTCTTGGGGTATGTCTCTATAAGCTTGGCACATCTAGCCATTGGGAGTTTTGCTCAAGGCAAAACTGCTCCAGCTCCTTCAAGTTGGATGGGTTCTACTGGTGTACAGCAATCTTTAAGTCATACCACAGATTCTCAATTGGATTGAGGTCTGGGCTTTGACTCGGCCATTCCAAGACATTTAAATGTTTCCCCTTTTAAACCACTCAAGTGTTGCTTTAGCAGTATGCTTAGGGTCATTGTCCTGCTGGAAGGTGAACCTCCTTCCCAGTCTCAAATCTCTGGAAGACTGAAACAGGTTTCCCTCAAGAACTTCCCTGTACTTAGCGCCATCCATCATTCCTTCAATTCTGACCAGTTTCCCAGTCCCTGCCACTGTGGGGATGGTGTTCTCGGGGTGATGAGAGGTGTTGGGTTTGCGCCAGACATAGCGTTTTCCTTGATGGCCAAAAAGCTCAATTTTAGTCTCATCTGACCAGAGTACCTTCTTCCATATGTTTGGGGATTCTCCCACATGGCTTTTGGCGAACACCAAACTTGTTTGCTTATTTTTTTCTTTAAGCAATGGCTTTTTTCTGGCCACTCTTCCGCAAAGCCCAGCTCTGTGGAGTGTACGGCTTAAAGTGGTCCTATGGACAGATACTCCAATCTCCGCTGTGGAGCTTTGCAGCTCCTTCAGGATTATCTTTGGTCTCTTTGTTGCCTCTCTGATTAATGCCCTTCTTGCCTGGTCCATGAGTTTTGGTGAGCGGCCCTCTCTTGGCAGGTTTGTTGTGGTGCCATATTCTTTCCATTTTTTAATAATGGATTTAATTGTGCTCCGTGGGATGTTCAAAGTTTCTGATATTTTTTGATAACCCAACCCTGATCTGTACTTCTCCACAACTTTGTCCCTGACCTGTTTGGAGAGCTCCTTGGTCTTTATGGTGCCACTTGCTTGGTATTGCCCCTTGCTTAATGGTGTTGCAGACTCTGGGGCCTTTCAGAACAGGTGTATATATACTGAAATAATGTGACACTTAGATTGCACACAGGTGGACTTTATTTAACTAATTATGTGACTTCTGAAGGTAATTGGTTGCACCATATCTTATTTAGGGGCTTCATAGCAAAGGGGGTGAATACATATGTACACACCACTTCTCCGTTATTTATTTTTCAGAATTTTCTTATTTCTTCATTTCACTTCACCAATTTGGAACAAAATAGGAAAAACGCCAAGGGGGATGAATACTTTTGCAAGGCACTGTATATAATGTATGTATGTATTGTAAGTGCAATGATTAGTGCTCTTAAAATCCGTAGCCCTTTCCTGCAGTCAATGACCAAAAGCGCCCTCTTTGGCCTCAATGTTATTAATATTTTTCATAATTTCACAATGAATAAAGATTTATTATTTTATTTTTGACAAATATCCGGTGTTTTTATGTCAAACAGTTTTGTTATATTTCAGTCTTCTGTGATGTATATAACGTATAATATTGGGATGCAAACTCAAAATTAAATACATTTCAACTATATATCTGACGTAGTACAGGTGTCTTTTTTAAGCCCATAACCATATGTGTGAGGTACAATGTTCCCTCTAAGCTACAAGCGAGCGCACTGGGCAAAATAAATATCAGCACACTCAGAAAAGCACGAGACTGAACTTCACTCAACTAGAGTTTTCCCAGTTAGTTAACACTATCAATGTTTCCCTTTACTGTGGGAATTGTGATCGAATCAACACAATATTAGCCACTTTCAATGCAACATACCGAAACAAAACGAACTATGCAAGAGATTTTGATGTAGGCAGAACAACTCTGAGTAGGATTCTATTGCATTGACAGGCAGGACTCAGGCCTGTACTCTACACCACAGGAGGTTGGTGGCAACTTTATTGGGGAGGACAGGCTCGTGGCAATAGCTGGAGCGGAATATATGGATTGATATCAAACACATCAAACACATTGGTTCCATGTGTTTGATGCCATTCCATTTACTCCTATCCAGCCATTATTATGAGCCGCCCTCCCCTCAGCAGCCTCCACTGCTCTACACAGACCGGTGTGCCATAACCAATCAGAGCTGCAGTAGGCCTATATGCAAATAGACTATTGCCAAATATGGATCTGTGCCATTCACTTTGAACTGGACTGTTTTTACATCATGAGTGGTCATGAGTAGATGCTCTTGTTTTGAGATCAAAGTGAGAGCTACATGTAGCGACGTGTGCACATTTGGACATTTGTTCATATCCTTTGCTAGTTAGTGAGTTATTAGCCCAGTTATAACTAATTTGTAGTCAGCAATGGGGGAGTGATTGCATACTACAAGCGCAAAAACATGCATTTTTTGACATCTTTGAAAAGCTAGTCAGGTAAAGAGCTTTTCTTTTACTTTAAGGGGCGGTGTTGTATTTTCAGACAGGCTTGAATAAGCTAAGTAGCCAATAGGGGGAGGGAAGCATTTTTTGTCTGATTCTCTGTAATAATGGTATGGGAATAATTATGCATTTTATTTTGTAAAGTGGTTTCTTGCATCAAACAACACAACAACATTTTCAGTCACCTCCTTGTCTGAAGGACAAATGGATAAACAGGTTAATGTCAAGCCCTGCATGTTTTTTTCAAAAGTCTCACGGAATCTAGGCCTACATTGAACACCACACATTGGCTGCTACTGTAGGCTGAACGATAGAACAGCTATTTCCATGTTAAAATGTTATGGGATGCATTTTCTCCATTGTTTTTGATAGTAGGCCTACATCATTATCAAATAGCCACAGTAGCCTACTTGACCACTGTTAAAACTAACTTAAAGCGGGTACAGCCTCAGTGTTCACTGTAAACGCACGCCCCGGAAGTTGCACAGCATTTTCACAACGTTCAAGTTTGTGCTCAGCAGACCTGAAATTTGCTCAGTGTATTCTTTTGTTTCAAAGTAGATTTATTTAAGACTACCAAGAATCACTCTGTGACCCTGATTTAGCGCACTGCAGTAAAAGGTTTTAAGAGTCTATTCACGTAACCGTGCGTCAATCTAATTAACATAATAATAACAATCCCCATCAAAATCCGTCAATTTAAGCTAGAGATATACATTTGTTTGCATGGGCTGCGTCTCAATCCACCACATCCACATATGTTTGCCTTCCGCATCTGCAGTGGAAAGTGGCAGAGCTACAGTGCTCTTTGTCAGACCAGGAGACATCCTGAACATCGGTCTTCTCACGAAAACGTCTGTAGTGTCCTAGTGTTAGCGCAATGACGGGAAGTCTATGAGTATCTGCTAGCATGCTAGCAGATACCCATCTAGTTATTGTGTTAACTCTAGTTAGCAATTGCGCTAGCTCTAGTTAGCAACAGGGGTGAAAGTAAGCCGGTACGGTCCGGTACAGCATCCCGGCCCAAGAAATTGTGGGGGTACGTGGTAAAACGTGAGCCTATCACAATTAACACAAAATGCCAAGAAACCCATAGGCTATTACACCATTATTTAACATTACTGCATGTCAGCCGCATGAAAAATGAGCGAATTGACTTGGTATATGCTCCAAATTGCGTTGCGGTTCAACAATAACTTTTTACCAAGACGTGAGTGGACAAGGCGGAGATGAGTGGCCGAGACCAAGACATGAGTGGACAAGGCGGAAGTGAGTGGCCGAGAAGGAGGCACACGTGGACAACAGTAGACGCATCAATTCAGGCTACAAGTGTAGGCCTAATGACAATCGCAGAATTTCATTACAGGACACGGAGGGGTTTTGTAACAGATGTCTCTTTCCATTCATCAAATTTTGGGTGCACAGTGCACTGTTGAGGTTTGGATGCTGGAATTATTTTGTGTGTAGACGAACGTGCGCGGGTGATTTTTGAAGTGATTGACAATCAGATGAAAACATCATGACTGGTTGTGTTCATGCCACATTAAAAGGTATTGCATGTTTAAAGTGATATGACAATTATTTACTAGGCGTAGGCTACTAGAAATTAAATCTACTTTCACCAGTGGTTAGCAACTGCCTACAAACTGCACACAGAGACATAAAAATGGTATCCACAAGTTCATCTGACTCTGGGGAAGTAGATAAAAGGCCTCATTGCCAAAATCCCAAAGTATCCCTTTAAACAAGGAATGGAAGTATGGAGGTAGTTTTGTGCCAACAAACATATGGGGTTAAATATATGTCCACTTTTATTATTTCCTGAGCTTTCTTATATCTCCTAGATATAGGACAGACACTTCAAAACATTATTCCTTATGATTTATTTTTTGTTGACTGTCTGTTTTTCCATTTATGAATTTGTTCTTTAATGCGTTTCTATTGGCTATAGTGGTAAAGGCCCAATTAAATATTTTATCAAATAATAAAAAATATACCTACAGGGGTCCTAAAATGTTAAATCAAATAGCTAAATGACCCATTGTATGACCATCTTAAAACAATTCCATATGGTAGCTTAGTAGAACCCCCCTCCCCGTGCTTGTGAACCTAGGTCACAGCTATGGGTCTGAACGTGTTTATGAAACATTCATTAATGAATGGGGCCCCGGGTCCTCTACTGCAGGCACCAAGGGCCAGGTGTGATGGCTCACATACCACACATGGACACAAGCACATGCACACACACGGATGCATGCACATGCATGCACACACACACAACTCACACACACACACATACAATCACACGCACACACACATACACACTTCATGCACACACACATAGACACTCACATGCACACACACACACGCCCGCACACACACACACACACACACACACACACACACACACACACACACAGCAAGGTGTGATCTTAAGGGAAAATCAAGTCTGAAATTTCAAAGTGGAAATTACAAACTTCAGAAGCCTTTTTAAACCACAAATACACAGCAGGAAAGTTATTCTGCAACAGGGTGATCAAATTAAGATCCTACATCTGTATAGTCCATTCAGTCAGCAGTGTAACCCCTCTTATTGGTCCTGTACATTAAACAGACTGCCATTGTGCTAAAGGCAGGCCACAAATCACATCCAGATTTATAATGTCATTCTATAGTGTTTATACGAACTCACCATGCTACGCTTTGACTTTACTGCCCATTACTTACTGAGCCCTGCCTTCCCGAGAACACACACACACACACACACACACACACACACACACACACACAAACAATTAAAACAGTAAAGTAAAAGTGATTCCTGTGCTCTGTCTGGCTGTGGATGCGATGATAGTTTCAGTTCAAATGTATTGATGGTTTAGAGAAGATTAACTCAGGCTGCCATGGGCTTAGCCCTTGAAAGATTTGTCTATACACAGGCTAGGCAGGCGCCTGGCTAGCTGATCAATACACTTCTCATCACTGGCCATTTCTCTTAGCTCCCTCTCACTGAGGAAACAGGAGGCAAGGCTACACACACACACACACACACATTCCGCATGTCAACACATAGTATATCTCTGCAAATTACAAAGAGGCCAAACACACACACACACACAGCACTCATAATGACAACACTGGGTATCTGTGCAATCTATCTACTGATGCCGTTACTCCACTTAGCCATCCGGCTGGTTACATAGGGCTGGTCGGCTACCTGATTTGACCTTCACCAGCAGCTAATAGGGCATAAACTGTATTAGGGTGAGCACGATGGGGGAAGAGAGGAGAGGAGATGGAGGGGATGGGGGGGGATGGGGGGGAGGTGGTGAGGATGGGATCAGAATAGAGGAGAGGAGATGGAGGGGATGGGGGTGGGGATGGGGGGGATGGGGGGGTGATGAGGATGGGATCAGAATAGAGGAGAGGAGATGGAGGGGATGGGGGGGGGGGGGGGGGGGGGGGGACTACTGAGGAAAATATACTTCCTGGAGTTTACCAGAAACCTCTTCTTAGGGCACTCTGTATGTGTGTGTGTGTGTTCTTTGCTCTCGTTTGACATTAACTGTGTGGAGCTGGTTTCTAAGAAATGTATTTCAGATCCAGTAAATACATGACTCAGGTCTGTTCAGGACGATGACTTTCCTTTACACAATAACCTCTATGAATAACTTAAAGATTACAGTAATTACATTAAGGCAGAATTACATCAAACATAATGACATTGTTACATACATATGAACTTGGCACTACCTGGAACAATTTCTTTGTAATTGATAACTAACAATAGCAAAGGTTGGTACCATGAGAGATTTCTCAAAGTCAGACATAAGGGAGACCTGGGATAGTTGTAACACTCACAATATCTCCAATCAGGAACAAGCTAAAATCATGTGACTCACTGTGTACATGCTCAGTTTAGTCCTCAACCCAAACGTGAAGAAGTAAGACCCTGTGATAGACTCTGCAGAGTCCTGGCGTAGCAAGCACCATGCTCTACAAACTGAGCTACAGAGGACCATCACCTGCTTTGTAGTTAGATTATAGTTGAAGTCGGAAGTTTACATACACCTTAGCCAAATACATTTAAACTCAGTTTTTCACAATTCCTGACATTTAATCCTAGTAAAAATGCCCTGTCTTAGGTCAGTTAGGATCACCACTTTATTTTAAGAATGTGAAATGTCAGAATAATAGTAGAGGGAATGATTTATTTCAACTTATATTTATTTCATCACATTCCCAGTGGGTCAGAAGTTTACATACACTCAATTAGGATTTGGTATCATTGCCTTTAAATTGTTTTACTTGGGTCAAACGTTTCGGGTAGCCTTCCACAAGCTTCCCACAATAAGTTGGGTGAATTTTGGTCCATTCCTCCTGACAGAGCTGGTGTAACTGAGTCAGGTTTGTAGGCCTCCTTGCTCGCACACGCTTTTTCAGTTCTGCCCACAAATATTCTATAGGATTGAGGTCAGGGCTTTGTGATGACCACTCCAATAGCTTGACTTTGTTGTCCTTAAGCCATTTTGCCACAACATTGGAAGTATGCTTGGGGTCATTGTCCATTTGGAAGACCCATTTGCGACCAAGGTTTAACTTCCTGACTGATGTCTTGAGATGTTGCTTCAATATATCCACATAATTTTCCTTCCTCATGATGCCATCTATTTTGTGAAGTGCACCAGTCCCCCCTGCAGCAAAGCACCCCCACAGCATGATGCTGCCACCCCCGTGCTTCACGGTTGGGATGGTGTTCTCAGGCTTGCAAGCGACCCGCTTTTTCCTCCAAACATAACGATGGTCATTATGGCCAAACAGTTCTATTTTTGTTTCATCAGACCAGACGACATTTCACCAAAAAGTAAGATCTTTGTCCCCATGTGCAGTTGCAAACCGTAGTCTGGCTTTTTTATGGCGGTTTTGGAGCAGTGGCTTCTTCCTTGCTGAGCGGCCTTTCAGGTTATGTCGATATAGGACTCGTTTTACTGTGGATATAGATACTTTTGTACCTGTTTCCTCCAGCATCTTCACAAGGTCCTTTGCTGTTGTTCTGGGATTGATTTGCACTTTTCGCACCAAAGTACGTTCATCTCTAGGAGACAGAACGCGTCTCCTTCCTGAGCGGTATGACGGCTGCGTGGTCCCATGGTGTTTATACTTGCGTACTATTGTTTGTACAGATAAACTTGGAACCTTCAGGCGTTTGGAAATTGCTCCCAAGGATGAACCAGACTTGTGGAGGTCTACCATTTTTTTCTGAGGTCTTGGCTGATTTCTTTAGATGTTCCCATGATGTCAAGCAAAGAGGCACTGAGTTTGAAGGTAGGCCTTGAAATACATTCACAGGTACACCTCCAATTGACTAAAATTATGTAAATTAGCGTATCGAAACTTCTAAAGCCATGACATCATTTTCTGGAATTTTCCAAGCTGTTTAAAGGCACAGTCAACTTAGTGTATGTAAACTTCTGACCCACTGGAATTGCGATACAATTAATTATAAGTGAAATAATCTGTCTGTAAACAATTGTTGGAAAAATGACTTGTGTCATGCACAAAGTAGATGTCCCAAACTATAGTTTGTTAACAATACGTTTGTGGAGTGGTTGAAAAACACGTTTTAATGACTCCAACCTACGTGTATGTAAACTTCCGACTTCAACTGTATATCAGGTTTATAACCAGTGTGTGTAGATATATTTGATGTAAGTTAGCAATGCTAAAGTTTTAATATGTAGCTAAAAAATGTGCTATTGTCTGCAAGGGTCAGGGTTAGTAACAAGCCTAAGGAGGTCTGGGTGCAGTGTTTGGAATGCAAATTATGGGCCCACCAAGCATTTACCCCAGGTCTACCATACCACTGTCACAACTGTGACTCTGATTTCCAACATTCACTCACTCACACACACACACACACACACACACACAGACACACTCACACACCACCGCTCTTTCTCTCAAACTCACTCACTCACTCACTCACTCACTCACTCACTCACTCACTCACTCACTCACACACACACACACACACAAACACACACACACACACACACACACTCAGTTGTTTAGTTCAGATGTTGTTGTTTAGTTATTAGATTTTGTTATTTAGTTGAGAAGGGCCAGTTAATGGAGCATAAATATAATAATGTGTTATTGTTTTATTATATCTGTCACACAAAATGTTAAACATGTCAATGTTGTTGTCATGTTCTCAATAAAGGCTTTCAATATTTTGTTGCATGTCATGATTTCTGATTTTTTTTCAAACTGTTACATTTTACCCTAAGCCGTATTACAACTGACCCGGGAGGTGGGGTAAATTGCGACATTTCACTCCTTGTATTTGAGACAAAGTCACACCTTGTCTGTTTGATTTAGAAAAAGAATACCTATATCAATGTGTAGCAGACAGATGTAAGTTGTTCGTATCACATTTTGAATGTAGTAGCAGACACTCTTATATACAGCGACATACAGTTAGTGCATTCATCTTAAGGTAGCTAGGTGAGACAACCACATATCACAGTCATAGTAAGTACATTTTTCCTTATAAAAAAATATATAGAGTAGACGGTTGACATAACTGAAAACTGTAGGTTACTAATGACTCCTGGAAAATGTATCAATGTCCTCTATGTTTTTAATGTATGCAACATAATGGACTGACTAGTTTAAATGTGTATGATGTGAGAATGTATGTATATGTGATCCTTTTAATGTAAGGTGATGCCAATGAAAAATGTCCATCCTGGATGGACAATAAAGCTTTATTTTATTATGTTCTATTCTATTCTATTCTATTAGCCAGGTAAAACAAAGTCAAATGAAGATTGTTTATTAGAGAAAGGTCATAACAACCCTATAGGTTCAGATCTTATGTGTGTACTAGCAATGAAATGACTGTATCCTGTAGATGACTACCCAGTGCTCTCTCCATTCTCTCATTGCTTCTGATGTGTTGTCTTTTGATGTGATGTGAAAGAACTCTCTCTTTCTCTCTCTGTCTCTCTGCCGCTCTCTCTCTCTCTCTCTCTCTCTCTCTCTCTCTCTGTGTCTTCAGGTGATAAGACTGAGCTCTTTTTAGACAGGAGCATATCTTCCCATAGCAGTATCTCTCTCGCTCTGTGTGTGTGTGTATGTGTTTGGACCAAAATGAACCAATAGAAGTATAACGAGGGGTTCCTGCAGATGCAGGAATGCCCACATATAGGAACATCCCGAATTGCGGGCTGCATCTGCACCCTTCTCCACTTTTTGGGCAACCAAAATCACATAGAAAAGTGAGTTATAGATCTGTCATTCTCATTGAAAGCAAGCCCAAGAAGTGGTAGATCTATTCTATGTGCGCTATTTCTATGCTTCCCGTTCTTAAGTTTTGTTTTTGCGTCTCTTTTACTTTCGGTTTTGTGCACCAACTTCAAACAGCTGAAAATACAATATTTTGGGGTATGGAAAATATATTTCACAGCGGTTTAGATGGTACAATGATTCTCTACGCTATGTTTTTACTTGTTTTGTCTGAAATTAGGCGAACTATGAGAATTTTAGCAACCAGGAAATGGCGGAGCTGCTCTGTTTTGCTTGTTTACAGTGGGTCAATTATAGGGAATTGTAGGAGGCGTTCTAGTATTGTTACATCAGTAACATTTGAGAATAAAGGTGCTAACATGGCGTCCGTTCTAAAACCTGGCCCAACTCTTAATATGGCTCTGCTAGATATTAACAGTTTAAACAGAGCTCTAATCTGACTGCTAGGTGTGCTCTCTCTGTGTGTGTGTGTGTGTGTGTGTGTGTGTGTGTGTGTGTGTGTGTGTGTGTGTGTGTGTGTGCGTGCGACTAGGAGGAAATCAGAGGCTATTACCAGAGTAGACAGCACTCTATGTCAGACACAGATTTATAGCTCCATGGACTATATCCTTACATCTACAGATTACACAGGTTTCACTGTGGAAACCGGATGAGGTATAAAAACACCAGCAACTACGCCGATAAATCAGCAGGAAGAGTCGCCTCTCAGCCTGTCTCTAAATATAACTCTTCTGAAAGGGACAGATAAACTATGGGTCCCTCCTGGGTCTGGCCTTATGCAGGCGTGTATGTGTGTGTGTGTGTGCGCGCAAGCGCTCGTGCACATGTGAGTGAATTAACGTATAAGTGAATGAGTGTTTGCATTATTAAACTGTGTGTGTTCAAATGTGGGTTTGAGCAGTGACCAAGTGAACTCGAACAAAAACAGTCTTCAGATGAGCAGTCTGCTGATTTGGACACGGAGCTCTGGTTTTGGTTGTTCCATCTCATCAAGCCTTCTAAAATTATGTTCTGAGCACTGACAACAAAACTATGGCATATATTCAATCGGATCAAGCGTTAACCGTCGATAGGAGGTGTAACTGCGTTGGAGCTGTCACGCCCTGGCTCTGGGGACTCTAGTATGTTGAGCCAGGGTGTGAGTTTTCATGTGTGTTGGTTCTAGTTGTTGTATGTCTATGTTGGCCAGGGTGGCTCCCAATCGGAGACGGCTGTAGCTCGTTGTCTCTGATTGGGAGTCATACTTAGGTAGCCGTTAGGCATTCATTCATTGTGGTTTCTTGTTCCGTGTTGGTTCGTGTATGTAACCAGGGACGTCACGTTTTCGTTTTGTTGTTTTGTTCGTGTGTTCATTCAAATTAAATAAAATGTTCGCATTCCACGCTGCGCCTTGGTCCTCCTCTGTTCCCGACGAGCGTGACAGGAGCTTTCAAATTGGTGAGCAGCTGCTCTTGTGATCATTGTCACAAAGCCACACCCATCTCTCTCGCGTTAGAACTTCAGAACGAGAAAGTGTAGGCTATATAGAAATAATGACGCTCAAATTGAAAATCATTAAATGAAATAATGAGGATTTCTGTCAGCCCAATCGAGGTGTAGATTACATCTCACATTCCAGTGTTCCAACTTGTAAACAAGGCTGTATGGGATTTCTAGTAATGCGACTCCGTGCAGCCAATGGCAATTGTCCACTTTGGGTATAATGCCAGGAGCCACTTGTGGATTTGACAGTTCTAATGCAGTTCCACCTCAGACACCACCAAAACAATGTCGGCTAGAGCGGATGTGATTGAATAGAGTCCAAAGTTTTTATTTGTATTATTGTTCACCACAACTAATGGCTGGCACCAGAGCCACATCAGGCCTTGGAGAGCGATGGCAGTCTAGGGCAGGGATCATCAACTAGATTGACTAAAACATAATAATTTCAAACCTTGCTTACATTTGTATATGATCACGTGTCTCTCTATTATGCAGGGAACTACTTGGGAACAGTTTTCCCAAGTTAAAATCACTTGGAGCTGATTTCCTGGTGAATGTTTTCAATGTTTTATGTCCAACAATGAAAATGCCAAACAAAAAAAAAATATATATATATATATACAGTATATACACTGCTCAAAAAAATAAAGGGAACACTTAAACAACACAATGTAACTCCAAGTCAATCACACTTCTGTGAAATCAAACTGTCCACTTAGGAAGCAACACTGATTGACAATACATTTCACATGCTGTTGTGCAAATGGAATAGACAACAGGTGGAAATTATAGGCAATTAGCAAGACACCCCCAATAAAGGACTGGTTTTGCAGGTGGTGACCACAGACCACTTCTCAGTTCCTATGCTTCCTGGCTGATGTTTTGGTCACTTTTGAATGCTGGCGGTGCTTTCACTCTAGTGGTAGCATGAGACGGAGTCTACAACCCACACAAGTGGCTCAGGTAGTGCAGCTCATCCAGGATGGCACATCAATGCGAGCTGTGGCAAGAAGGTTTGCTGTGTCTGTCAGCGTAGTGTCCAGAGCATGGAGGCGCTACCAGGAGACAGGCCAGTACATCAGGAGACGTGGAGGAGACCGTAGGAGGGCAACAACCCAGCAGCAGGACCGCTACCTCCGCCTTTGTGCGAGGAGGAGCAGGAGGAGCACTGCCAGAGCCCTGCAAAATGACCTCCAGCAGGCTACAAATGTGCATGTGTCTGCTCAAACGGTCAGAAACAGACTCCATGAGGATGGTATGAGGGCCCGACGTCCACAGGTGGGGGTTGTGCTTACAGCCCAACACCGTGCAGGACGTTTGGCATTTGCCAGAGAACACCAAGATTGGCAAATTCGCCACTGGCGCCCTGTGCTCTTCACAGATGAAAACAGGTTCACACTGAGCACATGTGACAGACGTGACAGAGTCTGGAGACGCCATGGAGAATGTTCTGCTGCCTGCAACATCCTCCAGCATGACCGGTTTGGCGGTGGGTCAGTCATGGTGTGGGGTGGCATTTCTTTGGGGGGCCGCACAGCCCTCCATGTGCTCGCCAGAGGTAGCCTGACTGCCATTAGGTACCGAGATGAGATCCTCAGACCCCTTGTGAGACCATATGCTGGTGCGGTTGGCCCTGGGTTCCTCCTAATGCAAGACAATGCTAGACCTCATGTGGCTGGAGTGTGTCAGCACTTCCTGCAAGAGGAAGGCATTGATGCTATGGACTGGCCCGCCCGTTCCCCAGACCTGAATCCAATTGAGCACATCTGGGACATCATGTCTCGCTCCATCCACCAACGCCACGTTGTACCACAGACTGTCCAGGAGTTGGCGGATGCTTTAGTCCAGGTCTGGGAGGAGATCCCTCAGGAGACCATCCGCCACCTCATCAGGAGCATGCCCAGGCGTTGTAGGGAGGTCATACAGGCACGTGGAGGCCACACACACTACTGAGCCTCATTTTGACTTGTTTTAAGGACATTAAATCAAAGTTGGATCAGCCTGTAGTGTGGTTTTCCACTTTAATTTTGAGGGTGACTCCAAATCCAGACCTCCATGGGTTGATACATTTGATTTCCATTGATAATTTTTGTGTGATTTTGTTGTCAGCACATTCAACTATGTAAAGAAAAAAGTATTTAATAAGATTATTTCATTCATTCAGATCTAGGATGTGTTATTTTAGTGTTCCCTTTATTTTTTTGAGCAGTGTATATAAACTCAGCCATTAAAGAAACGTCCCTTTTTCAGGACCCTGTTATTCAAAGATAATTAGTATAAATCCAAATAACTTCATAGATCTTCATTGTAAAGGGTTTAAACACTGTTTCCCATGCTTGTTCAATGAACCATAAACAATTAATGAACATGCACCTGTGGAACGGTCGTTAAGACACTAACAGCTTACAGATGGTAGGCAATTAAGGTCACAGTTATGAAAACTTAGGACACTAAAGAGGCCTTTCTACTGACTCTGAAAAACACCAAAAGAAAGATGCCCAGGGTCCCTGCTCATCTGCGTGAACGTGCCTTAGGCATGCTGCAAGGAGGCATGAGGACTGCAGATGTGGCCAGGGCAATAAATTGCAATGTCTGTAATGTGAGACGCCTAAGACAGCGCTACAGGGAGACAGGACGGACAGCTGATCGTCCTTGCAGTGGCAGACCACGTGTAACAACACCTGCACAGGATCGGTATATCCGAACATCACACCTGTGGGACAGGTGGAGGATGGCAACAACAACTGTCCGAGTTACACCAGGAACGCACAATCCCTCCATCAGTGCTCAGACTGTCCGCAATAGGCTGAGAGAGGCTGGACTGAGGGCTTGTAGGCCTGTTGTAAGGTAGGTCCTCACCAGACATCACTGGCAACAACGTCGCCTATGGGCACAAACCCACCGTCGCTGGACCAGACAGGACTGGCAAAAAGTGCTCTTCACTGACGAGCCGCGGTTTTGTCTCACCAGGGGTGATGGTCGGATTCACGTTTATTGTCAAAGGAATGAGCGTTACACCGAGGCCTGTACTCTGGAGCGGGATCGATTTGGAGGTGGAGGGTCCGTCATGGTCTGGGGGCGGTGAGTCACAGCATCATCGGACTGAGCTTGTTGTCATTGCAGGCAATCTCAACGCTGTGCGTTACAGGGAAGACATCCTCCTCCCTCATGTGGTACCCTTCCTGCAGGCTCATCCTGACATGACCCTCCAGAATTACAATGCCACCAGCCATACTGCTCATTCTGTGCGTGATTTCCTGCAAGACAGGAATGTCAGTGTTCTGTCATGGCCAGCGAAGAGCCCGGATCTCAATCCCATTGAACACGTCTGAGACCTGTTGGATCGGAGAGTGAGGGCTAGGGCCATTTCCCCCAGAAATATTTACACATGTTAAGTTTGCTGAAAATAAACGCAGTTGACAGTGAGAGGACGTTTCTTTTTTTGCTGCTCCACACATTTACATTGGTAATATGACTAGACAAACTCCTAGAGACATGGCTCCCTAAGTCTATAAAACAGTCATCGCTAGGCTAGGGTTGTCAAGAAATAATTGAAAGGGATTACTGTCTTTTGGTCATACTGTGTTCCAAATGAGATAATGTTTGTGGGTTCTTTTTGCTTCTTCACACGCGAGATTTCTACAGGATGTTGGGATTAATTTCCTTGTAACTTTCCACAGACTCCACTAGCCAAATGAGTAGTCATTGTCAGAACTAGGGTGCTTTCACAAAAGACCAATCAGGATGTATGGGTGTGTGTGTGAACTCTGTTAGCATGATTCAGAGTTTTTCCCCCCATTATTTATCTAGCCCTGTCATGTGACAAGAAACCCTGCACCAATTACTAATCATCAACCCTTCACTCCCTCCTTCCTTCCTTCCCTCCCTCCCTGACTCCCTCCCTCCCTCCCTCATAGGGGCACACCCTTATGGAATGTCTCTTCAACATGGCTTTAAACTACAGCAGGTGAGCTGGATCTACTATTTTTGGCAATTTTCTGGTGTTTTCTGGTAGAAAGTTGAACATGTGCTCTTTATGCAGGCAGGTCACCCGTGATACAAGTCATTATTCGACGTCCATCTATGTCTGAGTGAGCACTGTTACCTTCGAGTAGGTTTCGATTTTGGTAGGGCATTGTGGACTGGGATGGCGGATGGGCGTAAGCATCTGCCTCTGATTAAAAGGTTGCATTAACCTTAAACACTTCGAAATTTGGTTGCATGTCCAAATCCAGCGACAGAAAGTTGTTTTTTATATTTTTGTTTTAAGCCTATCCCAAACCTTAACCATTAATGCCTAACTTTAAGAATTCAGAGTTAATGACTAAACTTTACCTTAAACACTTCTCGAAATTTGACATTTGGAACAACTTCGAAATTTGATGTTTGAGAAACATGGATTAACATCCAATTCTGACATGAGACTGTGAGAGTTTGTTGCTTTATGACAGAATGTTTTTTAAAAAGTTACACTACTCAAAAGGCACCCACATGTTCCAAATCCCCCATTTTTAACCCCTGCCATGCCTCTGAGTTGAACGCTATAATCCCCATGGTGACACTCTGACCCCACCCTGGATAAATCCCAGAGGCATCAGAGAGACAGCATGATGTTTTGTGTATGTGTGTGTGTGTACCTCTGTTTCCCTCTGATGTGTTTTCCAGGTGTGGTGGAAACAGTAACACAGCTGCATTTTAATGACTCAAACGTTTCTGAATTTTCTGTGTGTGTGTGTGTGTGTGTGTGTGTGTGTGTGTGTGTGTGTGTGTGTGTGTGTGTGTGTGTGTGTGTGTGTGTGTGTGTGTGTGCGTGCGTGCATGTGTGTGTATAATCCCCGAGATTAAGCCTGATGGGACAGTATGGCCACACCTGCCCACACCTGAATCTCAGGAATGCAGTTTGATGTTAGCTTCACCTCTGCATACACTTACACTTGCACGTGCACTCATACAATTACAACCCTACCCATAAGTTATCGTCAATGTTCATAAAGTATGCTTAAGCCATAAGGCCCGAGGAGGTGTGGTATATGACCAAGGGCTGTTCTTATGCACGACTCAACGCAGAGTGCTAGGACACAGCCCTTAGCCGTGGTATATTGGTAATATATCACAAACCCCTGAGGTGCCTTATTGCTATTATAAACTGATAACCAATTAACTTAGAGCAGTAAAAATAAATGTTTTGTCATAATCGTGGTATACCACGGCTGTCAGCCAATCAGCATTGAGGGCTCGAACCACCCAGTTTATAATGGACAATAACCATTGCTACAGACCCCACAACTACAGACCCATGGAGTGAATTTACAATTGTGCTGAGAGACAAATGAGAAGGGGCAGAAAACAGACAAACCACCAATGAAATGGTCCGTCAGACAGATTGACAAGCCAATTAACACTAGAACCGCCTGGCCTTTCAGCATATAAGTATCCGCTAGAGAACGCCGCCGGGCGTCACTTTAGCATATGCATCAAAACCTGCAAGGTGCGCAAACATGCTTTATAAATAAATGCTTGACAAATAGTGCATAAACTATTGTAAATGATTAATTGCATGAAGAGATATTCTTGGAAATATATACATTGAAAAAAAATAACAACAATAGTTATTTGTTTAGATAGAGTCAATGATTTGTTTTATATCATTCTACAAAGTCCTAGAAAAACATAGGCCTACAGACTATTTTCGTTTCCCTTACAATAAAAACATGACAGTGTAATCCATTTTATCAACATTATTTGTAGATTCGATTAGTAATAGTAATTAATAAAGTCCAGTTAGCGTCTTTTGACAAAGTAGAAACTAAAAAGATAACAACAATAATACAACCAGCCAAGTGAGCAGGTGAAATGATTTGCTGTATTCCTAAACAAAAACAGCAGTGCATGAACATTTGTACAGGATGAATTGCATTAAGAAATATTTGTGGAAATATATTCATAAGATATACAAGATATAAAAACAGTAATTTGTTGATTGCATCAGACACTGTATTGTGCCCTTATACCCGCGCCTTTACACATGAATCAATCTCGTCTTCTCTTTATGCTTGGGGTCCACAGTCAGCACACAGCTTCAGGGCTTTGCGTGTGCAAGCACCACAAACAAATCAGTTGCACTGCACACAGTTTTCATGGGTCTTGTTTCATGTGCACCTGCCGACTTGACATTGTGTCTTATTTTTCCCAGGTGAGAGCTGTGATGCTTAGGGAAGAGGGAGAGCAGGACCTGCGGCTTGCTTGCTTCTTTCCTGGCATTCATGTGGTTCTCATGAAGCTTGAATGCCAGATCCAGTGGGATGCATGGTGCTGAGGATGCAAACACTCTTATTTATTTTACATCTGTACACCGTGAGTGTTGCTATACCACTCTCTATCACTGATGTAGAGTATAGCTACGCTGGTATGTTGTTTTGCGCAGAGGGGGGCAGCTCCCGCCTTTGTTTGATCATTGTTCCGAGCAGGCTAGTCTTATTTGCAATAAACTTGTCTGCCAGGGAAATTGATATGAAGAAGTTGCCCATGGTCACATTTCTGCCTTTGCCCATGTAAGGCTCCACGAGTCTCAAAACCACAGTCTCAGACAGTCGCTCACCCGCTAGCCTGGTTTCATCTTTCCCCTGATATGGAAAGCCATTGACGGTTTGGTTTCGACATCGACGGCTAAACAAAACTTAACTGAAGTTGCATGCACCATTATCAGTTTCTATCTGGTTTCAATCAACCATTCATCCATTGGCAACAGAATAGCATATTGTAATTGTAAGTTTATTATGTTACTAGTTTTTGCTTAGTAGCCAGAGCAATGCTGCTGTGCCAGTGGTCATATGCTGAATGCATTGACAGCATGGATATTCATGGAAAAAGTGCAATTTGGAAAAAGAGCTGCACCTTTTGAATTTTGAGAGTTATTTGACAAAGGTAAGTGTAATAGAAACTGCAGAATATGCTCTTTCAGATACTATATAGAAATCACAATGTTTTACCTGCATGTGACTCTGAAGGAAGATTTGATAAATCGATGCTCCTTTCCCTGCATCTATCAATTACAAGATGTGCCCATCTCTTCATGTACAATTGGACAACTGATAGGCCTAATATTGTCACTCATCAGATTGTCAATGTAATCTTGTCTATAGGCTAACTCTTATTATGTGTGAAATGAGTTTGGGTATAGTTGAGGTGTAGTGTCGAGGGGCCGGCTGTGAAGGCTGACAGGCATCGTTTGTTTCCTGCTCATCAACTTGGATAGAGTCAAGGATATGTTTTGCATTATTCTAAAGGCCTACTTCAACATGTAGCATGTTTTTGTTTCCCTCAGAATACATTTGATTAGTAATAGAGTTATAGTAAAAAAACAGTCCCATAACAGCTTATTTTTACAAAGTAAAACGTAAAAGAGAATGGTATCAGCCTACAAGGCGCGCAGTCAAATTATTAAGATGAGCGCGAACGCTGATAAATAGGCATAACACAAACTCATCATTTCACTATTGTCTTTCTTAATTAAATCAACCTCTTCACCCTCCTTATCATTCAGTTAGGCCTAATTTGAATTCAATTGTGAAGTAAGGTGCACAATTATCGCCCATTCATCCATTTGTCATTAATTCAGTGAGGAGAAGAGACGCATTAGCGCCTGGCTGGGTACCAACGTCCTACAGCACATTGTCTTGGCAGATTAAGTTAGGAATAGGTGTGAAAAAACAGGTAAATACTTTTCTGTTTGTGATTTCAAAATTCGGACAAATGAGCAGTGTAAAATACAAACATTTAGGAAAAGTCAGGGAAGGAGCAGGACATAGCTTTCTTGGGGCCGTCAGTGGCCGTTGGGGCGTCATTAGCCATTGGCCTATGGCGGTTCTAGTGTTAACCAATGAGAGACGGACCTGAGGATCTGCAGCTGTTCCTCTGAGTACTGTACTTGGACTGAGAGTCTCCTCCACCTCAGCAGAGCATGGAGTTTAGACTGTTCCTCTGTCTCTGTTCTAGACTAAACAGAGAGAAATGGGAGAGGGAGAGAGAGAGAGAGAGAGAGAGAGAGGGGAGGGGATGAGAGAGAGAGAGAGAGAGAGAGAGAGAGAGGAGGGGATGGGAGAGGGAGCGAGAGAGGAGAGAGAGAGAGGAGGGGATTAGAGAGGGGAGAGGGAGAGAGAGAGA
>NW_028164479.1:40000-45000 GCF_964263955.1 Coregonus lavaretus | reverse complement strand
AAAAAAATAGGGGTCAGAACGGTTGATGTTCCTATACGAGTTAAGAAAAACCCTTTTAGGTAATGGAAGTTCATCATAAAAGAGGATAATAGACCAAATTTGGGACCTCTAGCTCATCGGGAAGTATTTTTAAACATTATTTGAAAAAATCGGAAAAATCGGCCGAAATTGCACTATGTCCCTTCGTGCATGGTAACCCAAATGAGAACCAGGGGGAACGGCTCCTGACTCACACAAGGCCGACATGGGTGCTCTTGGTCGGATTGGGTTGTGGGTCAGACACCCCCACATGGAAGACCGCCGGCGGTCGATGGGAGAACCAGAGACCGACTCCTGGCTCACGGAAGGCCGATTTGGGTGCACTTGGTCGGATTGGGTTGTGGGTCAGACACCCCAACATGGTTGTCCGCCGGCGGACACCAGGAGAACCAGGGACCGACTCCTGCCTCACGGAAGGCCGATTTGATGCACTTTTTTCGGATTGGGGTGGTGGTCAGACACCCCCATATGGAAATCATCCGGTTGACAACAGGAGAACCAGGGACCGACTCCTGCCTCACGGAAGGCCGATTTTGATGCACTTTTCTCGGATTGGGTTGGTGGTCAGACACCCCAACATGGTTGTCCGCCGGCGGACACCAGGAGAACCAGGGACCGACTCCTGGCTCACGGAAGGCCGATTTGATGCACTTTTTTCGGATTGGGGTGGTGGTCAGACACCCCCATATGGAAATCATCCGGTTGACAACAGGAGAACCAGGGGCCGACTCCTGCCTCACGGAAGGCCGATTTTGATGCACTTTTCTCGGATTGGGTTGGTGGTCAGACACCCCAACATGGTTGTCCGCCGGCGGACACCAGGAGAACCAGGGACCGACTCCTGGCTCACGGAAGGCCGATTTGATGCACTTTTTTCGGATTGGGGTGGTGGTCAGACACCCCCATATGGAAATCATCCGGTTGACAACAGGAGAACCAGGGGCCGACTCCTGCCTCACGGAAGGCCGATTTTGATGCACTTTTCTCGGATTGGGTTGGTGGTCAGACACCCCCATATGGAAACCATCCGGTTGACACTATGAGAACCAGGGACCGACTCCTGGCTCCCGGAAGGCCGATTTTGATGCACTTTTCTCGGATTGGGTTGGTGGTCAGACACCCCCATATGGAAACCATCCGGTTGACACTATGAGAACCAGGGACCGACTCCTGGCTCCCGGAAGGCCGATTTTGATGCACTTTTCTCGGATTGGGTTGGTGGTCAGACACCCCCATATGGAAACCATCCGGTTGACACTATGAGAACCAGGGACCGACTCCTGGCTCCCGGAAGGCCGATTTTGATGCACTTTTCTCGGATTGGGTTGGTGGTCAGACACCCCCATATGGAAATCATCCGGTTGACATTAGGAGAACCAGGGACCGACTCCTGGCTCCCGGAAGGCCGATTTTGATGCACTTTTCTCGGATTGGGTTGGTGGTCAGACACCCCCATATGGAAATCATCCGGTTGACATTAGGAGAACCAGGGACCGACTCCTGGCTCCCGGAAGGCCGATTTTGATGCACTTTTCTCGGATTGGGTTGGTGGTCAGACACCCCCATATGGAAACCATCCGGTTGACACTATGAGAACCAGGGACCGACTCCTGGCTCCCGGAAGGCCGATTTTGATGCACTTTTCTCGGATTGGGTTGGTGGTCAGACACCCCATATGGAAATCATCCGGTTGACATTAGGAGAACCAGGGACCGACTCCTGGCTCCCGGAAGGCCGATTTTGATGCACTTTTCTCGGATTGGGTTGGTGGTCAGACACCCCCATATGGAAATCATCCGGTTGACATTAGGAGAACCAGGGACCGACTCCTGGCTCCCGGAAGGCCGATTTTGATGCACTTTTCTCGGATTGGGTTGGTGGTCAGACACCCCCATATGGAAACCATCCGGTTGACACTATGAGAACCAGGGACCGACTCCTGGCTCCCGGAAAGGCCGATTTTGATGCACTTTTCTCGGATTGGGTTGGTGGTCAGACACCCCCATATGGAAATCATCCGGTTGACACTATGAGAACCAGGGACCGACTCCTGGCTCACGGAGGCCGATTTTGATGCACTTTTCTCGGATTGGGTTGGTGGTCAGACACCCCCATATGGAAATCATCCGGTTGACACTATGAGAACCAGGGACCGACTCCTGGCTCCCGGAAGGCCGATTTTGATGCACTTTTCTCGGATTGGGTTGGTGGTCAGACACCCCCATATGGAAATCATCCGGTTGACATTAGGAGAACCAGGGACCGACTCCTGGCTCCCGGAAGGCCGATTTTGATGCACTTTTCTCGGATTGGGTTGGTGGTCAGACACCCCCATATGGAAATCATCCGGTTGACACTATGAGAACCAGGGACCGACTCCTGGCTCACGGAGGCCGATTTTGATGCACTTTTCTCGGATTGGGTTGGTGGTCAGACACCCCCATATGGAAATCATCCGGTTGACACTATGAGAACCAGGGACCGACTCCTGGCTCCCGGAAGGCCGATTTTGATGCACTTTTCTCGGATTGGGTTGGTGGTCAGACACCCCCATATGGAAACCATCCGGTTGACACTATGAGAACCAGGGACCGACTCCTGGCTCCCGGAAGGCCGATTTTGATGCACTTTTCTCGGATTGGGTTGGTGGTCAGACACCCCCATATGGAAATCATCCGGTTGACACTATGAGAACCAGGGACCGACTCCTGGCTCACGGAGGCCGATTTTGATGCACTTTTCTCGGATTGGGGTGGTGGTCAGACACCCCCATATGGTAAACCGCCGGCGGACACTAGGAGAACCAGGGGAGGCTCTTACCTCACACATGGGGGTTTTGGGTGCCCTTGGCCGGCTTGGGGGTGACCCCAAGAGGGGGTCCAAGACCCCACACCCGGATCCATCCACAGGGGGGCGCCACATGTCATTTTAAGCCTGATTTCACTAGGGGAACCAGGGGATGATCTTAACTCACAAATGGGGGTTTTGGGTGCCCATGGCTGGCTTGGGGGTGACCCCAAGAGGGGGTCCAAGACCCCACAGCCGGATCCATCCACAGGGGGGCGCCACAGAGGTCATTTTAGGCCTGATTTCACTAGGGGAACCAGGGGATGATCTTAACTCACAAATGGGGGATTTGGCTGCCCATGGCTTGGGGGAGACCCCAAGAGGGGGTCCAAGCACCCCCACCCGGATCCATCCACAGGGGGGCGCCACATGTCACTTTAGGCCTGATTTCACTATGGGGACACAGGGGAGGCTGTTCACTCACACATGGGGGTTTTGGGTGCCCATGGCCGGCTTGGGGGTGACCCCAAGAGGGGGTACAAGACCCCACAGCCGGATCCATCCACAGGGGGGCGCCACATGTCATTTTAAGCCTGATTTCACTATGGGGACCCAGGGGAGGCTGTTCACTCACACATGGGGGTTTTGGGTGCCCATGGTCGGCATGGCTGGCTTGGAGGAGACCCCAAGAAGGGGTCCAAGCACCCCCATCCAGATCCATCCACAGGGGGGCGCCACAGGTCACTTTAGGCCGGATTTCACTATGGGGACCCAGGGGAGGCTGTTCACTCACACATGGGGGTTTTGGGTGCCCATGGTCGGCATGGCCAGCTTGGGGGAGACCCCAAGAAGGGGTCCAAGCACCCACAGCCGAATCCATCCACAGGGGGGCGCCACAGGTCACTTTAGGCCGGATTTCACTATGGGGACCCAGGGGAGGCTGTTCACTCACACATGGGGGTTTTGGGTGCCCATGGTCGGCATGGCCAGCTTGGGGGAGACCCCAAGAAGGGGTCCAAGCACCCACAGCCGAATCCATCCACAGGGGGGCGCCACAGGTCACTTTAGGCCGGATTTCACTATGGGTACACTGGGGAGGCTGTTCACTCACACATGGGGGTTTTGGGTGCCCATGGTCGGCATGGCTGGCTTGGAGGAGACCCCAAGAAGGGGTCCAAGCACCCCCACCAAGATCCATCCACAGGGGGGCGCCACAGGTCACTTTAAGCCTGATTTCACTATGGGTACACTGGGGAGGCTGTTCACTCACACATGGGGGTTTTGGGTGCCCATGGTCGGCATGGCTGGCTTGGAGGAGACCCCAAGAAGGGGTCCAAGCACCCCCACCAAGATCCATCCACAGGGGGGCGCCACAGGTCACTTTAAGCCTGATTTCACTATGGGTACACTGGGGAGGCTGTTCACTCACACATGGGGGTTTTGGGTGCCCATGGTCGGCATGGCTGGCTTGGAGGAGACCCCAAGAAGGGGTCCAAGCACCCCCACCAAGATCCATCCACAGGGGGGCGCCACAGGTCACTTTAAGCCTGATTTCACTATGGGTACACTGGGGAGGCTGTTCACTCACACATGGGGGTTTTGGGTGCCCATGGTCGGCATGGCTGGCTTGGAGGAGACCCCAAGAAGGGGTCCAAGCACCCCCACCAAGATCCATCCACAGGGGGGCGCCACAGGTCACTTTAAGCCTGATTTCACTATGGGTACACTGGGGAGGCTGTTCACTCACACATGGGGGTTTTGGGTGCCCATGGTCGGCATGGCTGGCTTGGAGGAGACCCCAAGAAGGGGTCCAAGCACCCCCACCAAGATCCATCCACAGGGGGGCGCCACAGGTCATTTTCACTAGGAGAACCAGGGGAGGGCTCCTGACTCACACATGGGCATTCTGGGTGCCCATGGCTGGGATGGGTGAGACAGAGTCCAGCCCTCCACACACAAAAGTGACCCAGCAGGCCAGAAGAAAGGGGAGAGAGAGAGAGAGAGAGAACAAATAATACATGGGCACAGAGCAGCCAGCCTCCATTGGAGCTGCCTGCACAGTGCTGCCCTCCTGTGGGAAAGGTTCACACACACACTCACTCACTCACTCACACAGACACACACAGACAAACCTATTCACTTGGGCCTTCTCCCTCATGCCCTGCTGACATCCA
>NW_028164479.1:22500-27500 GCF_964263955.1 Coregonus lavaretus | reverse complement strand
TTGACACTATGAGAACCAGGGACCGACTCCTGGCTCCCGGAAGGCCGATTTTGATGCACTTTTCTCGGATTGGGTTGGTGGTCAGACACCCCCATATGGAAATCATCCGGTTGACATTAGGAGAACCAGGGACCGACTCCTGGCTCCCGGAAGGCCGATTTTGATGCACTTTTCTCGGATTGGGTTGGTGGTCAGACACCCCCATATGGAAATCATCCGGTTGACATTAGGAGAACCAGGGACCGACTCCTGGCTCCCGGAAGGCCGATTTTGATGCACTTTTCTCGGATTGGGTTGGTGGTCAGACACCCCCATATGGAAACCATCCGGTTGACACTATGAGAACCAGGGACCGACTCCTGGCTCCCGGAAGGCCGATTTTGATGCACTTTTCTCGGATTGGGTTGGTGGTCAGACACCCCCATATGGAAATCATCCGGTTGACATTAGGAGAACCAGGGACCGACTCCTGGCTCCCGGAAGGCCGATTTTGATGCACTTTTCTCGGATTGGGTTGGTGGTCAGACACCCCCATATGGAAATCATCCGGTTGACATTAGGAGAACCAGGGACCGACTCCTGGCTCCCGGAAGGCCGATTTTGATGCACTTTTCTCGGATTGGGTTGGTGGTCAGACACCCCCATATGGAAACCATCCGGTTGACACTATGAGAACCAGGGACCGACTCCTGGCTCCCGGAAGGCCGATTTTGATGCACTTTTCTCGGATTGGGTTGGTGGTCAGACACCCCCATATGGAAATCATCCGGTTGACACTATGAGAACCAGGGACCGACTCCTGGCTCACGGAGGCCGATTTTGATGCACTTTTCTCGGATTGGGTTGGTGGTCAGACACCCCCATATGGAAATCATCCGGTTGACACTATGAGAACCAGGGACCGACTCCTGGCTCCCGGAAGGCCGATTTTGATGCACTTTTCTCGGATTGGGTTGGTGGTCAGACACCCCCATATGGAAATCATCCGGTTGACATTAGGAGAACCAGGGACCGACTCCTGGCTCCCGGAAGGCCGATTTTGATGCACTTTTCTCGGATTGGGTTGGTGGTCAGACACCCCCATATGGAAATCATCCGGTTGACACTATGAGAACCAGGGACCGACTCCTGGCTCACGGAGGCCGATTTTGATGCACTTTTCTCGGATTGGGTTGGTGGTCAGACACCCCCATATGGAAATCATCCGGTTGACACTATGAGAACCAGGGACCGACTCCTGGCTCCCGGAAGGCCGATTTTGATGCACTTTTCTCGGATTGGGTTGGTGGTCAGACACCCCCATATGGAAACCATCCGGTTGACACTATGAGAACCAGGGACCGACTCCTGGCTCCCGGAAGGCCGATTTTGATGCACTTTTCTCGGATTGGGTTGGTGGTCAGACACCCCCATATGGAAATCATCCGGTTGACACTATGAGAACCAGGGACCGACTCCTGGCTCACGGAGGCCGATTTTGATGCACTTTTCTCGGATTGGGGTGGTGGTCAGACACCCCCATATGGTAAACCGCCGGCGGACACTAGGAGAACCAGGGGAGGCTCTTACCTCACACATGGGGGTTTTGGGTGCCCTTGGCCGGCTTGGGGGTGACCCCAAGAGGGGGTCCAAGACCCCACACCCGGATCCATCCACAGGGGGGCGCCACATGTCATTTTAAGCCTGATTTCACTAGGGGAACCAGGGGATGATCTTAACTCACAAATGGGGGTTTTGGGTGCCCATGGCTGGCTTGGGGGTGACCCCAAGAGGGGGTCCAAGACCCCACAGCCGGATCCATCCACAGGGGGGCGCCACAGAGGTCATTTTAGGCCTGATTTCACTAGGGGAACCAGGGGATGATCTTAACTCACAAATGGGGGATTTGGCTGCCCATGGCTTGGGGGAGACCCCAAGAGGGGGTCCAAGCACCCCCACCCGGATCCATCCACAGGGGGGCGCCACATGTCACTTTAGGCCTGATTTCACTATGGGGACACAGGGGAGGCTGTTCACTCACACATGGGGGTTTTGGGTGCCCATGGCCGGCTTGGGGGTGACCCCAAGAGGGGGTACAAGACCCCACAGCCGGATCCATCCACAGGGGGGCGCCACATGTCATTTTAAGCCTGATTTCACTATGGGGACCCAGGGGAGGCTGTTCACTCACACATGGGGGTTTTGGGTGCCCATGGTCGGCATGGCTGGCTTGGAGGAGACCCCAAGAAGGGGTCCAAGCACCCCCATCCAGATCCATCCACAGGGGGGCGCCACAGGTCACTTTAGGCCGGATTTCACTATGGGGACCCAGGGGAGGCTGTTCACTCACACATGGGGGTTTTGGGTGCCCATGGTCGGCATGGCCAGCTTGGGGGAGACCCCAAGAAGGGGTCCAAGCACCCACAGCCGAATCCATCCACAGGGGGGCGCCACAGGTCACTTTAGGCCGGATTTCACTATGGGGACCCAGGGGAGGCTGTTCACTCACACATGGGGGTTTTGGGTGCCCATGGTCGGCATGGCCAGCTTGGGGGAGACCCCAAGAAGGGGTCCAAGCACCCACAGCCGAATCCATCCACAGGGGGGCGCCACAGGTCACTTTAGGCCGGATTTCACTATGGGTACACTGGGGAGGCTGTTCACTCACACATGGGGGTTTTGGGTGCCCATGGTCGGCATGGCTGGCTTGGAGGAGACCCCAAGAAGGGGTCCAAGCACCCCCACCAAGATCCATCCACAGGGGGGCGCCACAGGTCACTTTAAGCCTGATTTCACTATGGGTACACTGGGGAGGCTGTTCACTCACACATGGGGGTTTTGGGTGCCCATGGTCGGCATGGCTGGCTTGGAGGAGACCCCAAGAAGGGGTCCAAGCACCCCCACCAAGATCCATCCACAGGGGGGCGCCACAGGTCACTTTAAGCCTGATTTCACTATGGGTACACTGGGGAGGCTGTTCACTCACACATGGGGGTTTTGGGTGCCCATGGTCGGCATGGCTGGCTTGGAGGAGACCCCAAGAAGGGGTCCAAGCACCCCCACCAAGATCCATCCACAGGGGGGCGCCACAGGTCACTTTAAGCCTGATTTCACTATGGGTACACTGGGGAGGCTGTTCACTCACACATGGGGGTTTTGGGTGCCCATGGTCGGCATGGCTGGCTTGGAGGAGACCCCAAGAAGGGGTCCAAGCACCCCCACCAAGATCCATCCACAGGGGGGCGCCACAGGTCACTTTAAGCCTGATTTCACTATGGGTACACTGGGGAGGCTGTTCACTCACACATGGGGGTTTTGGGTGCCCATGGTCGGCATGGCTGGCTTGGAGGAGACCCCAAGAAGGGGTCCAAGCACCCCCACCAAGATCCATCCACAGGGGGGCGCCACAGGTCATTTTCACTAGGAGAACCAGGGGAGGGCTCCTGACTCACACATGGGCATTCTGGGTGCCCATGGCTGGGATGGGTGAGACAGAGTCCAGCCCTCCACACACAAAAGTGACCCAGCAGGCCAGAAGAAAGGGGAGAGAGAGAGAGAGAGAGAACAAATAATACATGGGCACAGAGCAGCCAGCCTCCATTGGAGCTGCCTGCACAGTGCTGCCCTCCTGTGGGAAAGGTTCACACACACACTCACTCACTCACTCACACAGACACACACAGACAAACCTATTCACTTGGGCCTTCTCCCTCATGCCCTGCTGACATCCATGCAGGCCCACATTGACCTTTGTGACCTCTGGAGCTCCATGCACCTTGTTCTAAACTCCCTGCCTAGTAAAGGGCATCTCCCATGGGCATGAGAGTACAGCTCACTCCCCTGGAGCACCATGCCTCTTTTTAATCACTCTCTCCCTATTAAAACCCTCTCTCCCATGGGCTTGAGAGTACAGCTTACTCCCTTGACCTCCAGAGGTATAGGAGGCCAAAAAAAAAGGGGGACAGAGCAGACAGCCCCCAAAGGGGATGCCTGCTCTGCCCCCCTATGAGACAGGTTCACTCACTCACACAGACACACCTATTCACTTGGGCCTTCTCCCTCATGCCCTGCTGACATCCATGCAGGCCCACATTGACCTTTGTGACCTCTGGAGCTCCATGCCTCTTTTTAAACTCTCTCTTCCCATTAAAAGCCTCTCTCACATGGGCTTGAGAGTACAGCTTACTCCCTTGACCTCCAGAGGTATAGGAGGCCAAAAAAAAAGGGGGACAGAGCAGACAGCCCCCAAAGGGGATGCCTGCTCTGCCCCCCTATGAGACAGGTTCACTCACTCACACAGACACACCTATTCACTTGGGCCTTCTCTCTGTGGCCCTGCTGACAGCCATGCAGGCCCACATTGACCTTTGTGACCTCTGGAGCTCATTGCCTCCATCTCTACACTCCATGCCCAGTGAAACCCTCTCTCACTCGGCCTGAGACTGCAGCTCACTCCCTGGATGGCCTGGGCTCCAGAACCACGACCACCAAGCCCACACTCCCTGCCCACTCAAACCCTCTCTCACTCGGCCTCAGACTGCAGCTCACTCCCTGGATGGCCTGGGCTCCAGAACCACGACCACCAAGCCCACACTCCCTGCCCACTCAAACCCTCTCTCACTCGGCCTCAGACTGCAGCTCACTCCCTGGATGGCCTGGGCTCCAGAACCACGACCACCAAGCCCACACTCCCTGCCCGCTCAAACCATCTCTCACTCGGACTGAGACTGCAGCTCACTGCATGGGCGTCCCCGACCTCCATGCCTCCAGGCCCACACTCCGTGTCCGCTCAAACCATCTCTCACTCGGACTGAGACTGCAGCTCACTGCATGGGCGTCCCCGACCTCCATGCCTCCAGGCCCACACTCCGTGTCCGCTCAAACCATCTCTCACTCGGACTGAGACTGCAGCTCACTGCATGGGCGTCCCCGACCTCCATGCCTCCAGGCCCACACTCTGTGTCCGCTCAAACCATCTCTCACTCGGACTGAGACTGCAGCTCACTGCATGGGCCTCCCCG
>NW_028164479.1:5000-12500 GCF_964263955.1 Coregonus lavaretus | reverse complement strand
CGTTTTTGGAAATTTTTTACTATATTTTAATTATGTTAGAAAAGTGAAAAAAAAAAATAGGGGTCAGAACGGTTGATGTTCCTATACGAGTTAAGAAAAACCCTTTTAGGTAATGGAAGTTCATCATAAAAGAGGATAATAGACCAAATTTGGGACCTCTAGCTCATCGGGAAGTATTTTTAAACATTATTTGAAAAAATCGGAAAAATCGGCCGAAATTGCACTATGTCCCTTCGTGCATGGTAACCCAAATGAGAACCAGGGGGAACGGCTCCTGACTCACACAAGGCCGACATGGGTGCTCTTGGTCGGATTGGGTTGTGGGTCAGACACCCCCACATGGAAGACCGCCGGCGGTCGATGGGAGAACCAGAGACCGACTCCTGGCTCACGGAAGGCCGATTTGGGTGCACTTGGTCGGATTGGGTTGTGGGTCAGACACCCCAACATGGTTGTCCGCCGGCGGACACCAGGAGAACCAGGGACCGACTCCTGCCTCACGGAAGGCCGATTTGATGCACTTTTTTCGGATTGGGGTGGTGGTCAGACACCCCCATATGGAAATCATCCGGTTGACAACAGGAGAACCAGGGACCGACTCCTGCCTCACGGAAGGCCGATTTTGATGCACTTTTCTCGGATTGGGTTGGTGGTCAGACACCCCAACATGGTTGTCCGCCGGCGGACACCAGGAGAACCAGGGACCGACTCCTGGCTCACGGAAGGCCGATTTGATGCACTTTTTTCGGATTGGGGTGGTGGTCAGACACCCCCATATGGAAATCATCCGGTTGACAACAGGAGAACCAGGGGCCGACTCCTGCCTCACGGAAGGCCGATTTTGATGCACTTTTCTCGGATTGGGTTGGTGGTCAGACACCCCAACATGGTTGTCCGCCGGCGGACACCAGGAGAACCAGGGACCGACTCCTGGCTCACGGAAGGCCGATTTGATGCACTTTTTTCGGATTGGGGTGGTGGTCAGACACCCCCATATGGAAATCATCCGGTTGACAACAGGAGAACCAGGGGCCGACTCCTGCCTCACGGAAGGCCGATTTTGATGCACTTTTCTCGGATTGGGTTGGTGGTCAGACACCCCCATATGGAAACCATCCGGTTGACACTATGAGAACCAGGGACCGACTCCTGGCTCCCGGAAGGCCGATTTTGATGCACTTTTCTCGGATTGGGTTGGTGGTCAGACACCCCCATATGGAAACCATCCGGTTGACACTATGAGAACCAGGGACCGACTCCTGGCTCCCGGAAGGCCGATTTTGATGCACTTTTCTCGGATTGGGTTGGTGGTCAGACACCCCCATATGGAAACCATCCGGTTGACACTATGAGAACCAGGGACCGACTCCTGGCTCCCGGAAGGCCGATTTTGATGCACTTTTCTCGGATTGGGTTGGTGGTCAGACACCCCCATATGGAAATCATCCGGTTGACATTAGGAGAACCAGGGACCGACTCCTGGCTCCCGGAAGGCCGATTTTGATGCACTTTTCTCGGATTGGGTTGGTGGTCAGACACCCCCATATGGAAATCATCCGGTTGACATTAGGAGAACCAGGGACCGACTCCTGGCTCCCGGAAGGCCGATTTTGATGCACTTTTCTCGGATTGGGTTGGTGGTCAGACACCCCCATATGGAAACCATCCGGTTGACACTATGAGAACCAGGGACCGACTCCTGGCTCCCGGAAGGCCGATTTTGATGCACTTTTCTCGGATTGGGTTGGTGGTCAGACACCCCCATATGGAAATCATCCGGTTGACATTAGGAGAACCAGGGACCGACTCCTGGCTCCCGGAAGGCCGATTTTGATGCACTTTTCTCGGATTGGGTTGGTGGTCAGACACCCCCATATGGAAATCATCCGGTTGACATTAGGAGAACCAGGGACCGACTCCTGGCTCCCGGAAGGCCGATTTTGATGCACTTTTCTCGGATTGGGTTGGTGGTCAGACACCCCCATATGGAAACCATCCGGTTGACACTATGAGAACCAGGGACCGACTCCTGGCTCCCGGAAGGCCGATTTTGATGCACTTTTCTCGGATTGGGTTGGTGGTCAGACACCCCCATATGGAAATCATCCGGTTGACACTATGAGAACCAGGGACCGACTCCTGGCTCACGGAGGCCGATTTTGATGCACTTTTCTCGGATTGGGTTGGTGGTCAGACACCCCCATATGGAAATCATCCGGTTGACACTATGAGAACCAGGGACCGACTCCTGGCTCCCGGAAGGCCGATTTTGATGCACTTTTCTCGGATTGGGTTGGTGGTCAGACACCCCCATATGGAAATCATCCGGTTGACATTAGGAGAACCAGGGACCGACTCCTGGCTCCCGGAAGGCCGATTTTGATGCACTTTTCTCGGATTGGGTTGGTGGTCAGACACCCCCATATGGAAATCATCCGGTTGACACTATGAGAACCAGGGACCGACTCCTGGCTCACGGAGGCCGATTTTGATGCACTTTTCTCGGATTGGGTTGGTGGTCAGACACCCCCATATGGAAATCATCCGGTTGACACTATGAGAACCAGGGACCGACTCCTGGCTCCCGGAAGGCCGATTTTGATGCACTTTTCTCGGATTGGGTTGGTGGTCAGACACCCCCATATGGAAACCATCCGGTTGACACTATGAGAACCAGGGACCGACTCCTGGCTCCCGGAAGGCCGATTTTGATGCACTTTTCTCGGATTGGGTTGGTGGTCAGACACCCCCATATGGAAATCATCCGGTTGACACTATGAGAACCAGGGACCGACTCCTGGCTCACGGAGGCCGATTTTGATGCACTTTTCTCGGATTGGGGTGGTGGTCAGACACCCCCATATGGTAAACCGCCGGCGGACACTAGGAGAACCAGGGGAGGCTCTTACCTCACACATGGGGGTTTTGGGTGCCCTTGGCCGGCTTGGGGGTGACCCCAAGAGGGGGTCCAAGACCCCACACCCGGATCCATCCACAGGGGGGCGCCACATGTCATTTTAAGCCTGATTTCACTAGGGGAACCAGGGGATGATCTTAACTCACAAATGGGGGTTTTGGGTGCCCATGGCTGGCTTGGGGGTGACCCCAAGAGGGGGTCCAAGACCCCACAGCCGGATCCATCCACAGGGGGGCGCCACAGAGGTCATTTTAGGCCTGATTTCACTAGGGGAACCAGGGGATGATCTTAACTCACAAATGGGGGATTTGGCTGCCCATGGCTTGGGGGAGACCCCAAGAGGGGGTCCAAGCACCCCCACCCGGATCCATCCACAGGGGGGCGCCACATGTCACTTTAGGCCTGATTTCACTATGGGGACACAGGGGAGGCTGTTCACTCACACATGGGGGTTTTGGGTGCCCATGGCCGGCTTGGGGGTGACCCCAAGAGGGGGTACAAGACCCCACAGCCGGATCCATCCACAGGGGGGCGCCACATGTCATTTTAAGCCTGATTTCACTATGGGGACCCAGGGGAGGCTGTTCACTCACACATGGGGGTTTTGGGTGCCCATGGTCGGCATGGCTGGCTTGGAGGAGACCCCAAGAAGGGGTCCAAGCACCCCCATCCAGATCCATCCACAGGGGGGCGCCACAGGTCACTTTAGGCCGGATTTCACTATGGGGACCCAGGGGAGGCTGTTCACTCACACATGGGGGTTTTGGGTGCCCATGGTCGGCATGGCCAGCTTGGGGGAGACCCCAAGAAGGGGTCCAAGCACCCACAGCCGAATCCATCCACAGGGGGGCGCCACAGGTCACTTTAGGCCGGATTTCACTATGGGGACCCAGGGGAGGCTGTTCACTCACACATGGGGGTTTTGGGTGCCCATGGTCGGCATGGCCAGCTTGGGGGAGACCCCAAGAAGGGGTCCAAGCACCCACAGCCGAATCCATCCACAGGGGGGCGCCACAGGTCACTTTAGGCCGGATTTCACTATGGGTACACTGGGGAGGCTGTTCACTCACACATGGGGGTTTTGGGTGCCCATGGTCGGCATGGCTGGCTTGGAGGAGACCCCAAGAAGGGGTCCAAGCACCCCCACCAAGATCCATCCACAGGGGGGCGCCACAGGTCACTTTAAGCCTGATTTCACTATGGGTACACTGGGGAGGCTGTTCACTCACACATGGGGGTTTTGGGTGCCCATGGTCGGCATGGCTGGCTTGGAGGAGACCCCAAGAAGGGGTCCAAGCACCCCCACCAAGATCCATCCACAGGGGGGCGCCACAGGTCACTTTAAGCCTGATTTCACTATGGGTACACTGGGGAGGCTGTTCACTCACACATGGGGGTTTTGGGTGCCCATGGTCGGCATGGCTGGCTTGGAGGAGACCCCAAGAAGGGGTCCAAGCACCCCCACCAAGATCCATCCACAGGGGGGCGCCACAGGTCACTTTAAGCCTGATTTCACTATGGGTACACTGGGGAGGCTGTTCACTCACACATGGGGGTTTTGGGTGCCCATGGTCGGCATGGCTGGCTTGGAGGAGACCCCAAGAAGGGGTCCAAGCACCCCCACCAAGATCCATCCACAGGGGGGCGCCACAGGTCACTTTAAGCCTGATTTCACTATGGGTACACTGGGGAGGCTGTTCACTCACACATGGGGGTTTTGGGTGCCCATGGTCGGCATGGCTGGCTTGGAGGAGACCCCAAGAAGGGGTCCAAGCACCCCCACCAAGATCCATCCACAGGGGGGCGCCACAGGTCATTTTCACTAGGAGAACCAGGGGAGGGCTCCTGACTCACACATGGGCATTCTGGGTGCCCATGGCTGGGATGGGTGAGACAGAGTCCAGCCCTCCACACACAAAAGTGACCCAGCAGGCCAGAAGAAAGGGGAGAGAGAGAGAGAGAGAGAACAAATAATACATGGGCACAGAGCAGCCAGCCTCCATTGGAGCTGCCTGCACAGTGCTGCCCTCCTGTGGGAAAGGTTCACACACACACTCACTCACTCACTCACACAGACACACACAGACAAACCTATTCACTTGGGCCTTCTCCCTCATGCCCTGCTGACATCCATGCAGGCCCACATTGACCTTTGTGACCTCTGGAGCTCCATGCACCTTGTTCTAAACTCCCTGCCTAGTAAAGGGCATCTCCCATGGGCATGAGAGTACAGCTCACTCCCCTGGAGCACCATGCCTCTTTTTAATCACTCTCTCCCTATTAAAACCCTCTCTCCCATGGGCTTGAGAGTACAGCTTACTCCCTTGACCTCCAGAGGTATAGGAGGCCAAAAAAAAAGGGGGACAGAGCAGACAGCCCCCAAAGGGGATGCCTGCTCTGCCCCCCTATGAGACAGGTTCACTCACTCACACAGACACACCTATTCACTTGGGCCTTCTCCCTCATGCCCTGCTGACATCCATGCAGGCCCACATTGACCTTTGTGACCTCTGGAGCTCCATGCCTCTTTTTAAACTCTCTCTTCCCATTAAAAGCCTCTCTCACATGGGCTTGAGAGTACAGCTTACTCCCTTGACCTCCAGAGGTATAGGAGGCCAAAAAAAAAGGGGGACAGAGCAGACAGCCCCCAAAGGGGATGCCTGCTCTGCCCCCCTATGAGACAGGTTCACTCACTCACACAGACACACCTATTCACTTGGGCCTTCTCTCTGTGGCCCTGCTGACAGCCATGCAGGCCCACATTGACCTTTGTGACCTCTGGAGCTCATTGCCTCCATCTCTACACTCCATGCCCAGTGAAACCCTCTCTCACTCGGCCTGAGACTGCAGCTCACTCCCTGGATGGCCTGGGCTCCAGAACCACGACCACCAAGCCCACACTCCCTGCCCACTCAAACCCTCTCTCACTCGGCCTCAGACTGCAGCTCACTCCCTGGATGGCCTGGGCTCCAGAACCACGACCACCAAGCCCACACTCCCTGCCCACTCAAACCCTCTCTCACTCGGCCTCAGACTGCAGCTCACTCCCTGGATGGCCTGGGCTCCAGAACCACGACCACCAAGCCCACACTCCCTGCCCGCTCAAACCATCTCTCACTCGGACTGAGACTGCAGCTCACTGCATGGGCGTCCCCGACCTCCATGCCTCCAGGCCCACACTCCGTGTCCGCTCAAACCATCTCTCACTCGGACTGAGACTGCAGCTCACTGCATGGGCGTCCCCGACCTCCATGCCTCCAGGCCCACACTCCGTGTCCGCTCAAACCATCTCTCACTCGGACTGAGACTGCAGCTCACTGCATGGGCGTCCCCGACCTCCATGCCTCCAGGCCCACACTCTGTGTCCGCTCAAACCATCTCTCACTCGGACTGAGACTGCAGCTCACTGCATGGGCCTCCCCGACCTCCATGCCTCCAGGCCCACACTCCGTGTCCGCTCAAACCATCTCTCACTCGGACTGAGACTGCAGCTCACTGCATGGGCGTCCCCGACCTCCATGCCTCCAGGCCCACACTCCGTGTCCGCTCAAACCATCTCTCACTCGGACTGAGACTGCAGCTCACTGCATGGGCGTCCCCGACCTCCATGCCTCCAGGCCCACACTCTGTGTCCGCTCAAACCATCTCTCACTCGGACTGAGACTGCAGCTCACTGCATGGGCCTCCCCGACCTCCATGCCTCCAGGCCCACACTCCGTGTCCGCTCAAACCATCTCTCACTCGGACTGAGACTGCAGCTCACTGCATGGGCGTCCCCGACCTCCATGCCTCCAGGCCCACACTCCGTGTCCGCTCAAACCATCTCTCACTCGGACTGAGACTGCAGCTCACTGCATGGGCGTCCCCGACCTCCATGCCTCCAGGCCCACACTCTGTGTCCGCTCAAACCATCTCTCACTCGGACTGAGACTGCAGCTCACTGCATGGGCCTCCCCGACCTCCATGCCTCCAGGCCCACACTCCGTGTCCGCTCAAACCATCTCTCACTCGGACTGAGACTGCAGCTCACTGCATGGGCCTCCCCGACCTCCATGCCTCCAGGCCCACACTCCGTGTCCGCTCAAACCATCTCTCACTCGGACTGAGACTGCAGCTCACTGCATGGGCGTCCCCGACCTCCATGCCTCCAGGCCCACACTCTGTGTCCGCTCAAACCATCTCTCACTCGGACTGAGACTGCAGCTCACTGCATGGGCGTCCCCGACCTCCATGCCTCCAGGCCCACACTCCGTGTCCGCTCAAACCATCTCTCACTCGGACTGAGACTGCAGCTCACTCCCTCGACCTCCATGCCTCTCCGACCTCCATGCCTCCAGGCCCACACTCCATGCCCGCTCAAACCATCTCTCACTCGGCCTGAGACTGCAGCTCACTCCCTGGGTGGCCTGGGCTCCAGAACCACGACCACCAGGCGAACCGGGGCACCCACTCTTAAGCACCCCTCCCGCGGACACAAAGTAGTCTTAAGCCCGGCCTTCAGGAACCACGCGTACCTGGTAACCCAAAACAAGCTCATCGTACCTGGTAACCCAATTTTATTTCTATTTTTTCCCCGTTCACAG
>NW_028164480.1:0-10558 GCF_964263955.1 Coregonus lavaretus | reverse complement strand
GGCTCCGGTCCTAACTCTGCTTGCTCTGCTCTCCAAACACCACATGATAAAGCTGATTATGTCCCAAAATCCTCTGACCCCAAAACTATTTGTACTGTGTGTGTTCCTCTGTGTGTACATGTGTGTGTCTTCGTCTCTGCGTGTGTGTGTGTGTGTGTCCAGTACTCACCCAGGTGGTTCTGCCAGCTCTTTCAGGGCAGGTTCCTCCAGAGCGGGCCGAGCGGTGCTGATATCCACATGTCCTCTGTCGTTGGTGGGGAGAGACACCTTAAAGATGTCCTCCAACATGGCTCTCTTACTGTGCATCAGCTCTGTCCACACACGGTTCACTGCCTTCAGTAGCAGGCTGGCGACCTGGAGACAGACAGACAGACAGACAGACAGACAGACAGACAGACAGAGAGACAGACAGACAGAAACAGGCAGAGAGTCAGATAGACAGACAGGCAGGCAGTCAGAGAGACAGAGACAGACATACAGTCAGACAGACAGAGTGTTACCTTCGCTGATATCCTGGCTGTGTGTGTCATCAGGTCCGTTCTCAGCGGGCATCATGACGTGCCAGGTGGTCATACGAGCCTCCGCCTCCAAAACCAAAACCTTCCACACTACTGCACACAGACAGACAGAGAGACAGACAGGAGAGAGAGAGAGAGAGAGAGAGAGAGAGAGAGAGAGAGAGAGAGAGAGAGAGAGAGAGAGAGAGAGAGAGAGAGAGAGAGAGAGAGAGAGAGAGAGAGAGAGACAGAGAGAGAGAGAGAGAGAGAGGTAGAGAGGTAGAGAGGTAGAGAGGTAGAGAGGTAGAGAGGAGATAGAGGTAGAGAGAGAGAGAGAGAGAGACACACAGAGAGAGGTAGAGAGAGAGAGAGATAGTCAATACACACACGACTCACCCATAGACAGGAACTACACTCCATCCTCCAATGCTGCAGTTTTTGCTGCCTGTTGTCATTTGATTAGCCATAGCTCAACCCTTCACAGGCTTCAAACTGCTGGTCATGCCACAGACACAGCTGCTGCACAAGTCTCAAGCAATGCAATTAACTGAAGAATTCATCAAGACACAAGACACACGCCCAAGCTCAGACCTACCTCCCAACGTGCAGGTTGATGAAGCAGTGAGCCAGGCAGGCTACAAACTCCTGGTCGTGGTTGCCTGGTCCCAGCACCAGGTTACGGTTGACGGTCAACACCCGTAGAGAGTCCAGCAGAGCTACCTGCTGAGGCACGGTCTTGTGTGGTCGAGACAGCTGGTACAGGACCGTGCGGTTCAGACAGTGGTAGACTGACTCCAGAGACAGACCCTGCGACCGCCTCTTGGACTGGAAATGAAAGGCAGAAAAAATAAAGATCAGTTTGCTTTGAGTACATCCTGGACTGAAATTAGCTTTGAGTACTTCCTGGACTGAAATGAGCTTTGAGTACTTCCTGGACTGAAATGAGCTTTGAGTACTTCCTGGACTGAAATGAGCTTTGAGTACTTCCTGGACTGAAATTAGCTTTGAGTACTTCCTGGACTGAAATTAGCTTTGAGTACTTCCTGGACTGAAATTAGCTTTGAGTACTTCCTGGACTGAAATTAGGAGTCTTATGATCTTAACCTGCCTATGTCTGGGTGATAGGCCTGATCATCGACAACGATGAGACAGCCGATAGGGAGGTCAGAGACCTGGCCGTGTGACGCCAGGACAACAATCTCTCCCTCAACGTGAGCAAGACAAAGGAGCTGATCGTGGACTACAGGAAAAGGAGGGCCGAGCACGCCCTCATTCACACTGTGTATTGTTAGATATTACTGCACTGTTGGAGCTAGGAACACACGCATTTCGCTACACCCACAATAACATCTGCTAAATATGTGTATGTAACCAATACAATTTGATTTGATTTGATCGACTTGGCTGTAGTGGAGCAGGTTGATGGTGTCCACATCACTAACAAACTATCATGGTCCAAACACACCAAGACAGTCGTGAAGAGGGCACAACAACACCTATTCCCCCTCAGGAGACTGAAAAGATTTGGCATGGGTCCCCAGATCCTCAAAAAGTTATACAGCTGCACCATCAAGAGCATCCTGACTGGTTGCATCACCGCCTGGTATGGGAACTGCTCGGCCTCCGACCGCAAGGCTCTACAGAGGGTAGTGCGTACGGCCCAGTACATCACCGGGGCCAAGCTTCCTGCCATCCAAGACCTCTATACCAGGCGGTGTCTGAGGAAGGCCCTAAAAATTGTCAAAGACTCCAGCCACCCAAGTCATAGACTGTTCTCTCTGCTACCTCACGGCAAGCGGTACCAGAGCGCCAAGTCTAGGTCCAAAAGGCTCCTTAACAGCTTCTACCCCCAAGCCATAAGACTGCTGAACAATTAATCAAATGGCTATTTGCATTGACACCCCCCCCCCCCCTCTGTTTTTACGCTGCTGCTACTCGCTGTTTATTATCTATGCATAGTCACTTTACCCCACCTACATGTACATATTACCTCCACTAACCTGTACCTCCTCGCACATTGACTCGGTACCGGTACCCCCTATATATAGCCTCGTTATTGTTATTTATATATATATATATATATTTTTTTTTACTTTAGTTTATTTATTAAATATTTTCCTAAAACTATTATTTTATATTTTTTTACCCCCTTTCTCCTCCCCAATTGTGTGATAGCCAATTGGTAGTTACGATCTTGTCCTCATCCAAGCTGGAATGGACTTGTATACAGTACCAAACTGGACTGGACCTGTATACAGTACCAAACTGGACTGGACCTGTATACAGTACCAAACTGGAATGGACTTGTATACAGTACCAAACGGTAATGGACCTGTATACAGTACCAAACTGGAATGGACCTGTATACAGTACCAAACTGGACTGGACCTGTATACAGTACCAAACTGGACTGGACCTGTATACAGTACCAAACTGGAATGGACCTGTATACAGTACCAAACTGGAATGGACCTGTATACAGTACCAAACGGTAATGGACCTGTATACAGTAGCAAACGGTAATGGACCTGTATACAGTACCAAACTGTAATGGACCTGTATACAGTACCAAACTGTAATGGACCTGTATACAGTACCAAACGGTAATGGACCTGTATACAGTACCAAACGGTAATGGACCTGTATACAGTACCAAACTGTAATGGACCTGTATACAGTACCAAACGGTAATGGACCTGTATACAGTACCAAACTGTAATGGACCTGTATACAGTACCAAACTGTAATGGACCTGTATACAGTACCAAACGGTAATGGACCTGTATACAGTACCAAACGGTAATGGACCTGTATACAGTACCAAACTGGACTGGACCTGTATACAGTACCAAACTGTTTCTGAATCCCAGCTCTCCATATAGGCTCCCCACACACTGTACATTTTGAATCTGTCTGTATACGCTTGTATGTATTTGCTCAATCAAGACAATTCATCCTGTCCGTCCCAATTCAGCGTCTGCTAGTCCTGGAATAAATCCAATACGTTGAATGGCTTGGGGTACTCAAGGATATCAATCCAATTAGTTGAATGGCTAGGGGTACTCAAGGATATCAATCCAATTAGTTGAATGGCTAGGGGTACTCAATAATATCAATCCAATACGTTGAATGGCTAGGGGTACTCAAGGATATCAATCCAATACGTTGAATGGCTAGGGGTACTCAAGGATATCAATCCAATTAGTTGAATGGCTAGGGGTACTCAATAATATCAATCCAATACGTTGAATGGCTAGGGGTACTCAAGGATATCAATCCAATACGTTGAATGGCTAGGGGTACTCAGGATATCAATCCAATACGTTGAATGGCTAGGGGTACTCGAGGATATCAATCCAATACGTTGAATGGCTAGGGGTACTCAAGGATATCAATCCAATACGTTGAATGGCTAGGGGTACTCAGGATATCAATCCAATACGTTGAATGGCTAGGGGTACTCGAGGATATCAATCCAATACGTTGAATGGCTAGATGGTACTCAAGGATATCAATCCAATACATTGAATGGCTAGGGCTACTCAAGGACATCAATCCAATTCGTTGAATGGTAGGGGTACTCAAGGATATCAATCCAATAAACTGAATGGCTAGGTGTACAGTTGTGGTCAAAAGTTTTGAGAATGACAAGTATTGGTCTTCACAAAGTTCGCTGCTTCAGTGTTGAGATATTTTTGTCAGATGTTACTATGGTATACTGAAGTATAATTACAAGCATTCCATAAGTGTCAAAGGCTTTTATTGACAATTACATTAAGTTTATGCAAAGAGTCAATATTTGCAGTGTTGACCCTTCTTTTTCAAGACCTCTGCAATCCGCCCTGGCATGCTGTCAATTAACTTCTGGGCCACATCCTGACTGATGGCAGCTCATTCTTGCAGAATCAATGCTTGGAGTTTGTGGGGTTTTGTTTGTCCACCCGCCTCTTGAGGGTCGACCACAAGTTCTCAATGGGATTAAGGTCTGGGGAGTTTCCTGGCCATGGACCCACAATTTCGATGTTTTGTTCCCCGAGCCACTTAGTTATCACTTTTGCCTTATGGCAAGGTGCTCCATCATGTTGGAAAAGGCATTGTTCGTCACCAAACTGTTCTTGGATGGTTGGGAGAAGTTGCTCTCGGAGGATGTGTTGGTACCATTCTTTATTCATGGATGTATTCTTAGGCAAAAGTGTGAGTGAGCCCACTCCCTTGGCTGAGAAGCAACCCCACACATGAATGGTCTCAGGATGCTTTCCTGTTGGCATGACACAGGACTGATGGTAGCACTCACCTTGTCTTCTCCGGACAAGCTTTTTTCCGGATTCCCCAAACAATCGGAAAGGGGATTCATCAGAGAAAATTACTTTACCCCAGTCCTCAGCAGTCCAATCCCTGTACCTTTTGCAGAATATCAGTCTGTCCTTGATGTTTTTTCTGGAGAGAAGTGGCTTCTTTGCTGCCCTTCTTGACACCAGGTCATCCTCCAAAAGTCTTTGCCTCACCGTGCGTGCAGCGGCACTCGCACCTGCCTGCTGCCATTCCTGAGCAAGCTCTGCACTGGTGGTGCCCCGATCCCGCAGCTGAATCAACTTTAGGAGACGGTCCTGGCGCTTGCTGGACTTTCTTGGGCGCCCTGACGCCTTCTTCACAACAATTGAACCTCTCTCCTTGAAGTTCTTGATGATCCGATAAATGGTTGATTTAGGTGCAATCTTACTAGCAGCAATATCTTTGCCTGTGAAGCCCTTTTTGTGCAAAGCAATGATGACGGCACGTGTTTCCTTGCAGGTAACCATGGTTAACAGAGGAAGAACAATGATGTCAAGCACCACCCTCCTTTTAAAGCTTCCAGTCTGTTATTCTAACTCAATCAGCATGACAGAGTGATCTCCAGCCTTGTCCTCGTCAACACTCTCACCTGTGTTAACGAGAGAATCACTGACATGATGTCAGCTGGTCCTTTTGTGGCAGGGCTGAAATGCAGTGGAAATGTTTTTTTGGGGGGGGGATTAAGTTCATTTTCATGGCAAAGAGGGACTTTGCAATGAATTGCAATTCATCGTATCACTCTTCATAACATTCTGGAGTATATGCAAATTGCCATCATCAAAACTGAGGCAGCAGACTTTTGTGAAAATTAGCATTTGTGTCATTCTCAAACCGTTTGACCACGACTGTGTGTTGTCCTCACCTGTCCTATGAGCTGCACTATAAACTCCACCACCATCTTGGACTCCTTATTGAACATGCCCTGCCACAGCTTGTCCACCACGCGCTGTGTGAAGTAAAACACGTTGTTGACCAGCACCTGGTAGCTTCCTCCGCTGGTGATGGGCAGGGAGGCATCCTCACCTGGTAGGAGGAAGAGGAGGAAGAGGGGAAAGGGGGGGGGGTAGAAAGATGACAGGGGGAGGAGGAAGGGGGAGATATTGGGTCAATGGGGGGATGCATTTACATTCATCTTTCATTAGCTGATGTCTAGCCACACGTAGCCATATCTCCAAAATCACGTTGTCGTCGCACCTCCTTCGGAGGTCTGGAGAATTTTCTATTAGCCGATACCGGTTAGAATGGGCCACTGGATTCCAACGGCTACATTTTCATTGGATGTTACATTTCAAGAACCCTCCCCCACATGGCCGTAAAAAGGGCGTGTTTGTTATGTTCCTCACTGTGTTTCCCACCGGGTAGGAAACATTTTGCAGAGTTGTTGCGTATGCTAATTTGCAACATTGCAGAAAATGGAAGGAACACCTGGATTAAAAACTGAATTATGTTATGCCAGAAGTGTGCTCTATACACAAAACCGAGTCGACGAAGAAATTAGAATTGATCTGCTTGTAACACTCTACAGTAAAAAGAGACGTTATGAAGTGGTATAAAAGCAGATTATCATTTGGAGGTAGAAGTTGGATACATAAAAAAAAGACTGCCTCTTAAGACAAGTAGTATGCTAGTGTGGATATTGGAACGGATGGTTTCTCTAATTGTGTCTCTCTGTGTGTGTGTGTGTGTGTGTGTGTGTGTGTGTGTGTACTTAGGAGGACTTCAGCAGCCAGTAGGTGTTCCATGACAGAGTCCAGGATGTTGGACTGGAACTCTTTCTGCTGAGTCCTGGTGGAGCGCTCTGGGGACGCCTGGGGAGACACAGAGGACAAAATATATATGTTAAAGCTGCAATCAGCAGTTGAAATAAGAACAAAGACAATCCCCGCCCCTTTTCGGTAAAAAGCTGAGGTATTGGTTTTACAGGTCTTGGTTTTTCCTCTCGATTTCGTTTTTCGATTCCCAGGTTGGTTTTCTTCAGGTTGGTTCTCTTCGGGGTTGGTTCTCTTCGGGGTTGGTTCTCTTCGGGGTTGGTTCTCTTCGAGGTTGGTTCTCTTCGAGGTTGGTTCTCTTCAGGGTTGGTTCTCTTCAGGGTTGGTTCTCTTCAGGTTGGTTCTCTTTGGGGTTGGTTCTCTTCAGGGTTATTTCTCTTCAGGGTTGGTTCTCTTCAGGGTTGGTTCTCGTCGGGTGTGGCGTGCTGATTGGAATCATCCTCGTTGGTCAGGATGTTTTGCACCTGTCGCCTCGTTAGTTTCTCCTGTGCTGGCACAGCTGATATTGAAGAGCTGCAGAGCTAATAGTCCAGTTGAAGAGCTGCAGAGCTAATCCTCCAGTTGAAGAGCTGCAGAGCTAATCCTCCAGTTGAAGAGCTGCAGAGCTAATCCTCCAGTTGAAGAGCTGCAGAGCTAATCCTCCAGTTGAAGAGCTGCAGAGCTAATAGTCCAGTTGTTAACCCTTTAAAGGTCATGAACTCTAAAAATCATGTTTTTCATGAAATTTGATGATATTTGGATGAAACCAGATCAAAGTATGATGACCAAAGTATGAAAACTGACTGTTGCTTCTACATTGATAAAATGTTATCATAAAGTTACTGGTCCCCTCCCACATGTCAAACACTTGGATTCAGGAGGCGGGATTATGAAGGGGATAGGGTGAGATCACCCTAACTCTCATTTTAATACACCAATGGTAACATGAAATTCTCTTAGCTAATTTAAATAGGTACCGCCTTGTAATCAACATCGGAGAAGGCGTGTTTGCAGAGGGGCGCGGTTTATATAGCTAGATAGCTAATCTCTACTTGTGCCAAAATGTTACTGTAGGGCGTCAGCAAATATAATTAAACATGAAAAGCTGAAATGTCTTGAGTCAATAAGTATTCAACCCCTTTGTTTTGGCAAGTTCAGGATAAAAATTTGCTTAACAAGTCACATAAAAAGTTGTGTTCAATAATGTTTAACATGATTTTTAAATGACTACCTCATCTCTGTACCCCACACACAATTATCCAGTGGTGTGTTTCCACCAAATGGATTTGGATATATGGATACAAATCAGTGCATGACGACGTGGTGTACTTTTCACTAAAGTTCAATGTGTTTCCATCGCCTTTTCAACTCTACCGATGGTTTTGTCACAAAAAATTGTTGCGTTAAATAGCTAATGTGCCTCCTCTGGTCTTGGCACCTGCGCTCCAGCCAACCGCTGGCTGATACAGTGAGGGTAGGCTAGTCTACATGATGAGATTATTATGGACTAGAGTGAGATTATTTATATTTGTCAAAACGGCAGCCAAGCAACGATCATCATGTCACCAGAATAAGACCCTGGATATTTATTGGAAAGGAGCATCAAGCTCATCACCGTGCACTTTCACCACCCTGTGAAGTTCATAGCGTATTTCATCTGTAGCCTTTTATAAACTGCATGCTTTCCCCGAGTCGTAGTGGGAGGACCACACACCAAATGTATTTAGATATGATGGTTATTATATCAATATTTGCGCATTAAGTAGTTTCCACCGCCATTTCCCGCATAATTAATTTTACAGACACTAAAAGATCCCACCATGTCGAATGAACAAATTATCTGTTGGCATTTATGAAGTTACTCCAAAACTTCCTGTTTCCGTCACGGCTGTTTTTAGTTTTTTTAATACGATATGATTTTACTCGCATATAAACTGTGGATGGAAACGTGGTTATTGATGCAATTTCAATGTTGTTTGAGTTGCTTTGTGTTTCACCAAATTAGTTGGAGATGATTTTACTGCAACACTGCATCCAAGTTTCTTGACATTGGCGTTTCAAAGTGCTGTCAGTCAAGGCGATCTCATGAATATAAGCTCCACGCCCACTCAGTCTGTCTTTTCAAACTTCCTGGTAGTTGGCCATGAGAGAAAAAGTACTCTCAAATTTTAAGCATTTCTATCCCCCAAAAATATTATGGGTGATATTTTAGTCACTCAAAAGGCTATTTTACATGGGAATCAGAATGACCGTTCGGGACCTTTAAACTCTGAGTGGTTGTTTTGGACCCAGTACCGGGTACCTAGTATGCATCCTCCACACGTTGATCTAGCTCATCGTATAGGGAAAGTGAATGGGAAAACAAGTTTGAAGTTCCCTCACCTGTCTGTGTCTTATTTTAAAAGAACAAACTCCATAACTTCAAAGCCCTGATTGCTAAGGTCATTTAAAGATGTCAGGCTGGTTGCTAGGGTCATTTTAAGATGTCAGGCTGGTTGCTAAGGTCATTTTAAGATGTCAGGCTGGTTGCTAGGGTCATTTGAAGATGTCAGGCTGGTTGCTAGTGTCATTTGAAGATGTCAGGCTGGTTGCTGGGGTCATTTTAAGATGTCAGACTGGTTGCTAAGGCCATTTTAAGATGTCAGGCTGGTTGCTAAGGCCATTTTAAGATATCAGGAAAATCCGTTCAGCCATTTTGGCCCAGTGGCTCACTACCCAAACCAGACGCAACTGGTTTCAATTGGCCAAGAGACATCATGTGATCTCGTACTGCTTTCTAGGGGACAAACTGGGAATCAGACAGGGGATATATTTACATGAATGGATAGGTAGAGACTTCTCCTCATATGTATATAACTCCTATTGAGATGAAAAATGCATGTTGCACAATCCCAGCACTTTTAAAATGGCTGTGCTCCTATGGCTGCGCTCCTATGGAAATGTGCGCACGTAAAGAGCGCCACCACGACTCCGCCTCTTCAGGTAAAAGAACAGTCTTTTTTTTTCTTAAAAAAAATTAACATAATTTTGGATCAATAATTGGCGAGGCATTTTATTTCAAACATTTAAAAATGTACTGCTGCATCTTGGGCTCTCTAGTAGTCATATTGTGTCTGACACCCACAGCTGTTACCTTTCTAACAAACTAAGCATGTGTTTGTAGGACGGAATGTACTTTATGAGGGAAGCATACAATATTATGCGCCATTTAAAAAAATGCCACCCGAGGGAGACAGAGTTTAAGAGGTTATACAAACCGTTTTTGTCTTGTCTCCCCTGTTTGGTTTGCTCCATTTTAGTTTTTACTCCCTAACCTGAGTTGGTTTGGCTTTTCTTTTCCTTTAGTTTGTCTGATATCCGTCCACGGTGGGTGTTAAAGGCCCAACTCGAGGTTACCTGGCCAGCACCCAGTCAGTAGGGCACACAACATGGAAGCCTTTCAGAACCCATTTTAAAACCCTGCCTGTTTCTGTTTGGTTATCAACGACTCGTTTGTTAGTAACATGGGCCTGGAGAAAAGTAACCACTGTCAAATTCATAGACAGAGCTATGGATGCAAGGACTGACCATCCATGATATCAAAATGATCGTTTTAACCATGTTTTGAGGCTATATAGTGTTTGTTTACATTTACTTTGCTTATAAACATTGGAGTGAAACAAGCGTATATTTTGGGTTCTGATGGGAGTATGACAGATGAACTGGGGCATTTATAAGTTATATTCTTCAAGAATCAATGGGTAACATATAATTAATTTAGTCCAAAAATCGATGTAGCAACTGCAGATTACCCCTTTAAAGTTTCCTGACACAATAGCTAGATTTAGGGCTGGAACATTCTAGAAATGTAACCAAAAATCCCTTTGGATAATTCCCTGGATGTTTTGCAACCCTAGCTAGATTATCAACTGTTGTAAAAAAAAAGGGCTTCATAATTTGATTGATTGATTGATCGATCAATCAATCAGATTATGAATTGGC
>NW_028164481.1:0-24480 GCF_964263955.1 Coregonus lavaretus | reverse complement strand
CCCCTTATTCAGATAAACCATTTAATCTCATACCCTCACCATTGACATTAGCGATACAGCATGCAGATAGCCTGAGAGTCATAGGAGACAGAATTAGAGTTGGATTAGAGGGATGTGCTTTTGCATCTGAAATAGACACAGTGGGCATGGCAACATTAGACTGTGCTTCTCCCCCACTTAGGATAGCCATGAATATTTAAACATAAAGTGGGCACATTGCTTCTATAAATCCTCAATTACACTGCTTATGTATAGCTGCTACCAATGTGACACAGTGCCAATGTTAGACCCTACTAATCAACCTAGTAATTCATGTGAGTGTAAGAGGGTGAGGGGGTTGACAAAACACTTGATTTTAGGACACTCTCAAGCTACGATGGTGTTTGAATACTGATGAAGGCCAGGTTATGTAATGAAATAGACCTACTGTATTGGCTTTGTTTTGTGTGTATACTGTTGCAGGTTTCCATTATCCCATAGACCAACTGCATGCCTGCCTCCGGACAATATCTCCTGGGTTCAGTCAAGCTACAGCTGTCACAGAGGGTGATTGGTAGAGAGAATGGGTGATGAGAGAGACGGAGAGAAGGGGGTGATGAGGGAGAGAAGGGGTGATGAGAGAGAGGGAGAGAAGGGGGTGATGAGGGAGATAAGGGGTGATGAGAGAGAGGGAGAGAAGGGGTGATGAGAGAGACGGAGAGAAGGGGTGATGAGAGAGGGAGAGAAGAGGTGATGAGAGAGACGGAGAGAAGGGGTGATGAGAGAGGGAGAGAAGAGGTGATGAGAGAGAAGGGGGTGATGAGAGAGAGAGAGGGAGAGAAGGAGTGATGAGAGAGAGGGAGGGAGAGAAGGGGTGATGAGAGACTGTGTCAACCTTAGAAACCCATTCACCCCACTGACAGCTGTTACCAATGTCCCTTACTAAGATGGTGGATATGACTGTGGTCCAGTTTCCTGTGACCTTCGTTGAAAGCCCTCTATCCCCAGTGACCACTCCCACTTCCTCTCTGTCCTACAGTATAGGGAGAAGCAGGCATGGTCTGGTCTGGTCTGGTCTGGTCTGGTCTGCCAGCAGAGCTAAGGGAGATCTGGGAGGGTAGATAAACAGGGCCCTGGCTGGGTCTTTATGGGTTCTCTCTGCCAACTGGGGAATAGATACCACCATAGATGTTCTACGGCAGCTGGAGGATTGATCGGCACCATAGAAATCTATGCCAATTGGAGGATACATAGATACCATAGACGTCCGTGCCAACTGAAGGATGGGATTGACAGATACTACCATAGAAATCCATGCCAGTTGGAGGATAGAATAGATGCCACCATAGACGTCGACCCAAGACATCTGTTCCTCCAGGTGCCACCACAGTCCCAGAATGCAGCTGTAGGAAGGCACAGGACGCAGAGCAGATGCCAGTTCCCCTGTAACACCCTCCAGCCAAAATCTATTGAACCTCATCAGGTACACCACCTCCCTTTAGAAAACCCAGCTCATTCAGCTCATTGAAAGCTGGTACTGATGTCCCTTGCCAAGATGGCGGATGCGACTGGGGTCCAGGTTCCTTTGACCTTCAGTGGGAGCCCTCTCTCTAACTAACTCACTCACCCTCCCTTTCACGCTTTTCTTTCTCTACTATCATCTCTACTATCATCTCTTCTATCATATCTACTATCATCTCTACTAGCATCTCTTCTATCATCTCTTCTATCATCTCTTCTATCATCTCTTCTATCATCTCTACTATCATCTATACTATCATCTCTACTATAATCTCTACTATCATCTCTACTATCATCTCTTCTATCATCTCTACTAGCATATCTACTAGCATCTCTACTAGCATCTCTTCTATCATCTCTACTATCATCTCTACTATCATCTCTACTATCATCTCTTCTATCATCTCTGCTATCATCTCTACTATCATCTGTTCTATCATCTCTCCTCCCTTACCAGCATGTTCACCTTTATAGGAAGACCTCTGGACAATAAGGTAGAGTATAAGCTCTCTCTCTCTCCCTGTCCTTCCCTCCCTCCCTGTCCTCTCTCTCTCTCCCTGTCCTTCCCTCCCTCCCTGTCCTCTCTCTCTCTCTCTCTCTCTCTCTCTCTGCCAGATTTCCCACAAATAGGTTCTGATTCGGTTCATCATGGCCAGCTGCACTGGGCCTATTCCCCTCATTGATATTCCCCTTATTCATCCTCTCAGTGTCTGAGCAGGGACACATGGATCACAACAGATGTGTTCTATATTAGTGGCATAACAACAGCACATTTCTGAGTCTGAATGAGTTTATTGATGAGGGTTTACAGGGACATTGATGTGCGTCCAGATATCTGCTCAGTGGAAATGGAGAAGATAAGATATACACTCTCTTTCTTGATTGACATGATCAGCTGTGGCTACTTCCTGATGAATGACACCATGTTGACTTATAACCAGGCATACAGTAGACCTAGCCATAACCTCAACCCTAACCCTAACCCTAACTTCATGTCCACACCCCGGCTCAACCCTAACTCTAGCTTCATGTCCACACCCCAGCTCAACCCTAACCCTAACTCTAGCTTCATGTCCACACCCCGGCTCAACCCTAACCCTAACTTCATGTCCACACCCCGGCTCCTCCCTAACCCTAGCCATAACCCTAACCTCAACCCTAACCCTAGCCATAACCCTAACCTCAACCCTAACCCTAACCTCAACCCTAACCACCCCATGTTCTCCCACCCTCTCCAGACCAGACTGACATGCAATATGCAGACAGAGCAAGAAAGTTGCAGTTGACCCGTGCAACCCAAGGTTTGATACCAGCACAAACAGAAACCATCTTAAACCTAACCCTTAGCCCTAACCCTAACCCAGTTCAACCCTGACCCTAGCCTCAACCCTGACCCTAGCCTCAACCCTAACCTTACTGTAGCTTGATGTCTACATTCAGGCTCATTCCTAACAGTTTAAATGCTACTATCCCACTAATACAAATACAGTCACTACTTTTACACTAGCCTCAAGTTTTCAACACTAACAATTTAAACATTTCAACTCTTCCACTACCATAAAAATAAATTTGGACGGCTGAAACGAGTAACACACATTTTCTTGCGGAAAATTACCCTTTCTAGTTTTTAGAAGATTAATACTTAACTGTCCATTTACTTAACTGAGACGCTTGTACACCTCCCTCCACCTAAAGCTTAAGCCGTATCATTTGTTGTGATTGACATGACATATTTAATAGCATGGTGGAGGTTACCTCGAGGAAAGGGGTTTATATTACCAAGGTGATGTTGTAATGTACCCCTCCTCTTCTGTGACCATTATCATTGTTGACAATGGTTAAAATATCACTTCAAATGTTGGTGTATTGTGTGTGTTTGAGAGCACCTGGAAAATATAGTGTTGTCATGTGATGTATGTTTGTCTTTGGTCCCATTCTCCTCTGTGTGTGGGAGAGGTTCTGTAAGGTTCTAGAATGAGATGACATCATCTGTGATTCCAGGTGAGGTCGGGTTTCAGCCCTACAGGTGAAGAGTCATGTTAATGGACAAAGCACTACACATGCCACGTGCACAGTCACTCCCATCTAGAGGTGAAGGGTTGTTTCTCACTTACACTCTACTGAACTACTGAACACTCTACTGAACACTCTACTGAACTACTGAACACTCTACTGAACTACTGAACACTCTACTGAACTACTGAACACTCTACTGAACACTCTACTAAACACTCTACTGAACACTCTACTGAACACTCTACTGAACACTCTACTGAACTGCTGAACACTCTACTGAACTACTGAACACTCTACTGAACACTCTACTGAACACTCTACTGAACACTCTACTGAACTGCTGAACACTCTACTGAACACTCTACTGAACACTACTGAACTACTGAACACTTTACTGAACTGCTGAATAATCTACTGAACACTCTACTGAACTGCTGAACACTACTGAACTACTGAACACTCTACTGAACACTCTACTGAACTGCTGAACACTCTACTGAACTACTGAACACTCTACTGAACTGCTGAACACTACTGAACAACTGAACACTCTACTGAACACTCTACTGAACTGCTGAACACTCTACTGAACACTCTACTGAACTACTGAACACTCTACTGAACTGCTGAACACTCTACTGAACACTACTGAACTACTGAACACTTTACTGAACTGCTGAATAATCTACTGAACACTACTGAACTACTGAACACTCTACTGAACTGCTGAACACTACTGAACTACTGAACACTCTACTGAACACTACTGAACTACTGAACACTCTACTGAACTGCTGAACACTATTGAACTACTGAACACTCTACTGAACACTCTACTGAACTGCTGAACACTCTACTGAACTGCTGAACACTACTGAACTACTGAACACTCTACTGAACACTACTGAACTACTGAACACTACTGAACACTCTACTGAACTACTGAACACTCTACTGAACTACTGAACACTCTACTGAACACTCTACTGAACTACTGAACACTCTACTGAACACTCTACTGAACTACTGAACACACTACTGAACCCACCTATTATTAAGGGATACATAACACATAATACACGGTGACACTGTGTGTGTGTGTGTGTGTGCGCACACTTCTTTTTGTGTTTTTGTGTGTGAGAAAGAGGAACACACACTTGTTAAAGACTCATTATGCAGAAATAAAAGCTTACATTTAGGAATATGAATTAACTTATTTTTGGTTTTAGAGGCAGTATTTTCAGCAGGGACCATAGAGAATAGTCCTTCTCTCTGAGGCATGGTTTGTCTGGGTGATTAATGGAAGCACTCTCAGCAGGCAGTAAAACACTACAGGGACTGGTGCTCATAAGAAAATTCATTACCTTAAACAAGAGAAAGATGGAGACAGAGATGATGGTAACGATGAGGCATCTGTTTAACTCTGCAATCATTATGCTACAGAAAAGTAATCATCACGCTAGCTACAGAAAGGTAATCATCACGCTACAGAAAAGTAATCATCACGCTACAGAAAAGTAATCATTACGCTACAGAAAAATAGGACTGAACACAGCACTATTAATGTCCCAGTTAAGTGATTCTGAAAAGTTATAAGTAAAGTACAGGTTTTGTTCATTTTACAGAACGCCCCCGACCTCTAGTGCATCTGATTGGCTGCCATGTGCAGTTGTTAATGATGTGTAAATGAGAACATTACATTCCTATTAATTATCCCCTGTTAGGATTCTGTATGGGACCCATTTATTACTGTAACGTCGGTCAAATATACAGTAGAGTTGGATTTAATAACACACCATTTTGTCTCCCATGAGCTCTCATTCTCGTCTATCAAGGCTGGTCCTTATAGCGTAGCAAAGTATTTAGGCTAGATATTGGCTGTACTTCCTCGTTTAACCGTCCCATTAATTCCATGCCCTCCTCTAATGAGCTTTGTGATGAGATATTGATCAACAACATCCTGAAATATACACTGCTCAAAAAAATAAAGGGAACACTTAAACAACACATCCTAGATCTGAATGAATTAAATAATCTTATTAAATACTTTTTTCTTTACATAGTTGAATGTGCTGACAACACAATCACACAAAAATGATCAATGGAAATCAAATGTATCAACCCATGGAGGTCTGGATTTGGAGTCACCCTCAAAATTAAAGTGGAAAACCACACTACAGGCTGATCCAACTTTGATGTAATGCCCTTAAAACAAGTCAAAATGAGGCTCAGTAGTGTGTGTGGCCTCCACGTGCCTGTATGACCTCGCTACAACGCCTGGGCATGCTCCTGATGAGGTGGCGGATGGTCTCCTGAGGGATCTCCTCCCAGACCTGGACTAAAGCATCCGCCAACTCCTGGACAGTCTGTGGTGCAACGTGGCATTGGTGGATGGAGCGAGACATGATGTCCCAGATGTGCTCAATTGGATTCAGGTCTGGGGAACGGGCGGGCCAGTCCATAGCATCAATGCCTTCCTTTTGCAGGAACTGCTGACACACTCCAGCCACATGAGGTCGAGCATTGTCTTGCATTAGGAGGAACCCAGGGCCAACCGCACCAGCATATGGTCTCACAAGGGGTCTGAGGATCTCATCTCGGTACCTAATGGCAGTCAGGCTACCTCTGGTGAGCACATGGAGGGCTGTGCGGCCCCCCAAAGAAATGCCACCCCACACCATGACTGACCCACCGCCAAACCGGTCATGCTGGAGGATGTTGCAGGCAGCAGAACGTTCTCCACGGCGTCTCCAGACTCTGTCACGTCTGTCACGTGCTCAGTGTGAACCTGCTTTCATCTGTGAAGAGCACAGGGCGCCAGTGGCGAATTTGCCAATCTTGGTGTTCTCTGGCAAATGCCAAATGTCCTGCACGGTGTTGGGCTGTAAGCACAACCCCCACCTGTGGACGTCGGGCCCTCATACCACCCTCATGGAGTCTCTTTCTGACCGTTTGAGCAGACACATGCACATTTGTGGCCTGCTGGAGGTCATTTTGCAGGGCTCTGGCAGTGCTCCTCCTGCTCCTCCTTGCACAAAGGCGGAGGTAGTGGTCTTGCTGCTGGGTTGTTGCCCTCCTACGGCCTCCTCCACATCTCCTGATGTACTGGCCTGTCTCCTGGTAGCGCCTCCATGCTCTGGACACTACGCTGACAGACACAGCAAACCTTCTTGCCACAGCTCGCATTGATGTGCCATCCTGGATGAGCTGCACTACCTGAGCCACTTGTGTGGGTTGTAGACTCCGTCTCATGCTACCACTAGAGTGAAAGCACTGCCAGCATTCAAAAGTGACCAAAACATCAGCCAGGAAGCATAGGAACTGAGAAGTGGTCTGTGGTCAGCATCTGCAGAACCACTTCTTTATTGGGGGTGTCTTGCTAATTGCCTATAATTTCCACCTGTTGTCTATTCCATTTGCACAACAGCATGTGACATTTATTGTCAATCAGTGTTGCTTCCTAAGTGGACAGTTTGATTTCACAGAAGTGTGATTGACTTGGAGTTACATTGTGTTGTTTAAGTGTTCCCTTTATTTTTTTGAGCAGTGTAAATAATGTAAATACCTCTGAAGTAACTTGGACATCTGATTCAAAGAGCATGCAAAGGTAGCCTGGGTACCAATCTGTTTTGGATTGTTTGGCATGACACCAACAAAGGATTCAACTAAAACTAAGGGCTCGATTCAATCTGTAGCGCTGAAGATCTGCGCTGTAGCGAGATTGAAATTTAAAGGTGATTTACGATTGAGCCGACATATGCATTGTTTACCTTAAATGAAGTCTCAGCGAAAGCAGGAACACTGCCTTTACATTTCTATCATGCTGTAGTGCAGGTCTTCTCATCTACGGATTGAATGGACCACTAAAGCAGAAACACCAAGGTCATAGAGGGAAGATGTGACGGCCATTGTTTTCTTTGAAGTTCCATCCGGAATGTTTATGTTTCAACATTCCGTATGTTAACATTCTATCCCCAGTCACTGATAACCCCTGTAACCCTGTGATACAACTCTGGGTCCTATTCTAAGACTATGACAAAATATTATTATCATAGATAGCTTCCCTTTTCATCTGTGCTATGACTATAGGGTTGAGGTTTTTGATTTTATTTTATTTTTTTAGTCATTTAGCAGACACTCTTATCCAGAGCGACTTACAGGAGCAATTAGGGTTAAGTGCCTTGCTCAGGGGCACATCGACAGATTTTTCACCTAGTCGACTCTGGGATTAGAACCAGCGACCTTTCGGTTACTGGCACAACGCTCTTAACCACTAAGCTACCTGCCGCCCCTTGTTTTTCTTGTCGGTCATGTGAATTGGAAACACTCCTGGCCTAAGGTGGATCAAACCCTTTCAAATTACCGCAAACCTTGTTATAATTATTATTCATTCTGAATCTGATATCAAAATAGCCATGGACAACAACTTCAATGGACAACATACTCTGTAGTTTAGTTAACTACTATAGCAGGGCTGAGTGTTATGCAAAGAATTGTTACAATGTCTTTAAATATTAATTTCACTCTATACACTCACACAATGTTAAGCAGACTTTGAAAAATAAAAAAGACAGGTTTCAATGTAGAAAAATATTTTAATTATATGTAATGAAATCAGAGCCGCCGGAAAACATGTGGCGAGACAGCATTTGCTCCAATACTAATGTTATTTCCACTGCTGGTGATTATTCACAAAGGTTTGTGGCACAATTTTCACTGTCTTAAAAGTAAAAAACCTAGCTACAACTTCCGCCACAGAGCAGTCTATTCAGACAATATGAACACATTTGTCCAACAATAACAGATGGATGGTTAAGGCAGAAAGAGAGAATTGATGGATAATATGCCAACGAACATTACTGGACTAACAAAATGGCTGACTAGCCTTTTCAGGAACTTCAGTATCCATTAGCCTTAGGTAGCAACAGCAGGTCATTTCATCTTCTTTATCCTGTGCCAAACACATTTATTCAGTCTAAATTATTAACGTTAGCTGCTGGCTGCATGATGGCATAAACCTAGCTATTTTGCTAGGCTACTCTAAAGCTATGTCGAAACTGCTTTTATTGACTGATTTTATTAACACATACCTTGTTTTCTATGAAAATGTGTGTTCACTCTCTCATGAGGCAGGCAGGAGAGAAGGGTTTCCAGGAGGGTTTCCACAAAGTCAGATTCCACCAGGATTCCACAGACCGAAGAGGAGCGTGAGTGAAGAAAGAAACCAAGTGCAGAGTCAAACAACGAGGTGGTGGTGCAACCAAACATAGTTGTTGATGAGGCTCTGTAGGCTGTATCTAGGAGACCACAGTGACTGACAAGTGAATCCACCTGTCACAGGGTTGTATTCACTAGACAAAACAGAGGCAAACGGGTGAAATTGGAGGAGGTCCTATGTCAACTTGTCCAATAAGAAACACCTGCTTTCTTTTACATTGCAAATCGTTATTCTATGAGATGAACTAATGAATATGTCTGGTATTGCATTCAGTGCTGCTGCTTTGATTTAAAAGTACTGGGGCAAATGCTGTCTCACCACATGTTTTCCGGCGGCTCTGCACGGGTGATAGTTTGTCAACATGTCCCTCCACACAGCCAATACAAATGCTGCCTTTCACCTCCAAGCACTTAAAGCAAACTGGAGAGATCAAATATCAGCTAAAAAGTCTCTCAGGACTACTGGGAAAAGCAGTTTGTCCTGCAAGGGGAAACTCCTTCTCAATGAGCTATCTTTTATTATTTTATTAGTGGTTAATGTCCTGGTGTGGAGTTGGGGAACAGATAGAGGAGGGTGTGAGTGATGACAGTAATTAGGATAGGGGTTGGCCTATCTAACCCTGTGCTTCAACTTTCACTATTTATAGTTCCAGTACAGTCATCCTACAGTGGGGGGAAAAAAGTATTTAGTCAGCCACCAATTGTGCAAGTTCTCCCACTTAAAAAGATGAGAGAGGCCTGTAATTTTCATCATAGGTACACGTCAACTATGACAGACAAATTGAGAAAATAAATTCCAGAAAATTTATTTGCAAATTATGGTGGAAAATATGTATTTGGTCACCTACAAACAAGCAAGATTTCTGGCTCTCACAGACCTGTAACTTCTTCTTTAAGAGGCTCCTCTGTCCTCCACTCGTTACCTGTATTAATGGCACCTGTTTGAACTTGTTATCAGTATAAAAGACACCTGTCCACAACCTCAAACAGTCACACTCCAAACTCCACTATGGCCAAGACCAAAGAGCTGTCAAAGGACACCAGAAACAAAATTGTAGACCTGCACCAGGCTGGGAAGACTGAATCTGCAATAGGTAAGCAGCTTGGTTTGAATAAATCAACTGTGGGAGCAATTATTAGGAAATGGAAGACATACAAGACCACTGATAATCTCCCTCGATCTGGGGCTCCACGCAAGATCTCACCCCGTGGGGTCAAAATGATCACAAGAACGGTGAGCAAAAATCCCAGAACCACACGGGGGGACCTAGTGAATGACCTGCAGAGAGCTGGGACCAAAGTAACAAAGCCTACCATCAGTAACACACTACGCCGCCAGGGACTCAAAACCTGCAGTGCAAGACGTGTCCCCCTGCTTAAGACAGTACATGTCCAGGCCCGTCTGAAGTTTGCTAGAGTGCATTTGGATGATCCAGAAGAGGATTGGGAGAATATCATATGGTCAGATGAAACCAAAATAGAACTTTTTGGTAAAAACTCAACTCGTCGTGTTTGGAGGACAAAGAATGCTGAGTTGCATCCAAAGAACACCATACCTACTGTGAAGCATGGGGGTGGAAACATCATACTTTGGGGCTGTTTTTCTGCAAAGGGACCAGGACGACTGATCCGTGTAAAGGAAAGAATGAATGGGGCCATGTATCGTGAGATTTTGAGTGAAAACCTCCTTCCATCAGCAAGGGCATTGAAGATGAAACGTGGCTGGGTCTTTCAGCATGACAATGATCCCAAACACACCGCCCGGGCAACGAAGGAGTGGCTTCGTAAGAAGCATTTCAAGGTCCTGGAGTGGCCTAGCCAGTCTCCAGATCTCAACCCCATAGAAAATCTTTGGAGGGAGTTGAAAGTCTGTGTTGCCCAGCGACAGCCCCAAAACATCACTGCTCTAGAGGAGATCTGCATGGAGGAATGGGCCAAAATACCAGCAACAGTGTGTGAAAACCTTGTGAAGACTTACAGAAAACGTTTGACCTTGTGTCATTGCCAACAAAGGGTATATAACAAAGTATTGAGAAACTTTTGTTATTGACCAAATACTTATTTTTCATCATAATTTGCAAATAAATTCATTAAAAATAGTACAATGTGATTTTCTGGAGAAAAAAAAATCTCATTTTGTTTGTCATAGTTGACGTGTACCTATGATGAAAATTACAGGCCTCTCTCATCTTTTTAAGTGGGAGAACTTGCACAATTGGTGGCTGACTAAATACTTTTTTCCCCCACTGTATATATATATATATATATATATATATATATATATATATATATATATATATATTTGCGAGAAAGAAAAAATATATATATATATAGCCTAATCATATTTAGGAAGTACATGCATTATACATTCAGAATTGTATTGATCAGACATTAATTTGATCTTTTAAAATAGGCCAGCATAGCCAAAATATTGATCAACATCAACACTCATGAGAAATAAAGGTGAGAAATAATGATGAGACATCATTTGACAAATAGATTGTAATTAGAGCCATTGGCCTAATATAGGCACCAGCCACCCTACAGTGTGCAGGAGCCCATTGATTCGTGCAAATGGTAACACCTCCCATCCGAATGCTTGAAAAAAACGATACAAAGTAACAACATTTGATATCATATCACATAAAAGTGAATTAGTTAGGCTTTAGGAAATGCAACCAACAATCATCAATTTCCGCCACTGCAGCCCTCTACTAGCTTGAACCAGAAAATGGCTGCTCACTGTTCGACTCCAGGTGAGCGTAAATGAATCTGTGTTGGAACCAGAAAGAAGGAGAAGAATCATTCTCGGCGCGCCTGCCTTCTTCCCCCGCGTCCGGACTTAAGACTTTCAAATTGCTTTGAGCCCCTGTACCAGCTGTCCTCTGCCGGGGGCTTGGATGTTCCCTCCATGGCTGTGGATGACCCTCCAGCTACCTCTCCCTGTCCTAGTCAATCAACTGCCTGGGCACAGCCTGGACCACCGCGGCCCCCCTCCGCTGGGCCGTGCTCTCTGGATCAGAGTACTTTGGCGGTTGTGGCCTGCATGCAGCCAGCGTCTCAGCAGCCCTCTTCTCAGGTGAGTTCTTTGGCTCTGGCCTCGCAAAAGTTCAGGATATCACCAGGTTGCTTCCCGAGGCTGTGTCAGTCACCGGGGGCTGATACTGTCATGGTTCATGTGGGGTCGAATTACATTATGAAGGGCAGCTCAGAACAGCTGAAGATGGATTTTAAAAAATTGATTGGGTCTCTACTTGACACCAACAAGCGCCCCATAATATCTGGCACTCTGCCCTCCCTAAATTGTGGCATTGAACGGTTCAGCAGACTTTTAGCCCCCCATAACTGGCTACGAGACTATTGCAGCTCTATGGGTGTAACATGTGTTGACAATGTTGATACCTTCTGGAAACAAAGCTTGTATTATAAGGAGGATGGGATCCACCCAAATCATTTGGGTTCATGGATCCTTTCACAGCATTATAAGGCTGCGTTGAGACAATGACTTATCAATGACCCAAGTCCAGCTCATTTAATCCCTACCATTGTGTCGCTGAGTTGTCATAATGATTCAGCAAATGTACATTATCCTAGGGGCATTGGAAGACACAATGTAAATAACCTAATTAATGTCCCTCTAGCTGCCCCGAATGCCTCTGCTGATCCTACAGCTATTGTATGCAGTACTCATATGCCTATGAACCAGAGTAATACTGTTAGCACTGAGCTGCACACCACATTTACAATGCCCTAGTAGGAAGTCCACCGTGTGCAGCTCACCCTGCACTAATAAAAATAACCAGAGTATGTGTACCTCTGCTAAGCTTCCCAGTAAAGCAAGAAAAATAATCAAGCATCCCAGAAAAGTGTTAAAAATAGCCCACGTTAACATATGTAGCTTAAGAAACAAGGTTCATGAAATCAATAATTTGCTAGTAACAGATTACATTCATATTCTGACAATCTCTGAAACTCACTTAGATAATACCTATGATGATACAGTGGTAGCAGTACATGGTTATAACATTTACAGAAAATACAGAAATGCCAACGGGGGCATTGTTGCGGTCTATATTCAGAACCACATTCCTGTAAAGCTTAGAGAGGATCTCATGTTAAATACTGTTGAAGTAACATGGCTTCAGGTTAATCTGCCTCACCTAAAGCCCATTCTGGTGGGAAGCTGCTATAGACCACCAAGTGCTAACAGTCAGTATCTGGATAACATGTGTGAAATGCTTGATAATATATGTGATGTCAATAGAGAGGTATACTTTCTGGGTGATTTAAATATTGACTGGCTTTCATCAGGCTGCCCACTCAAGAGAAAGCTTCTAACTGTAACCAGTGCCTGCAACCTGGTTCAAGTTATCAGTCAACCTACCAGGGTAGTTACAAACAGTACAGGAATGAAATCATCAACATGGCAAAAAGGATGGCAAATAGGTCTGGCTGTACAACCGATTGACAAACGTACTGCAAATTGAGAAATCATGTGACTAAACTGAACAAAAAGAAGAAGAAACTACACTATGAAACAAAGATAAATGGCATAAATAATTTATAGTACAAAGCTTTGGAGCACCTTAAATTACATTTTGGGCAAAAAGGTAAACTCCGCCCCATCATTCATTGAATCAGATGGCTCATTCATCACAAAACCCACTGATATTGCCAACTACTTTAACCTCTACGGGATCACTGTCCCTGTACCGGGACGGTTGCTGCTCAATATGCGATATGTGACTAGAATATTGTAAACAACGCCAACTTTCTGGGACAAAGACATGTCTTATACGGGCAGAAAGCTTAAATTCATGGTAATCTAACTGCACTGTCCAATTTACAGTAGCTATTAAATACACCTTATGGAACAGCGGGGACTGTGAAGCAACACAAACATAGACACATGCATACAAACACACGATAACATACGCACTATACACACACGTACACATGGAGTTTGTGTTATATATATGTGGTAGTAGAGTAGAGGCCTGAGGGCACACACTTAATATGTTGTTAAATCTGTTATGAATGTATTGTAATGTTTTTAAATTTTATAACTGCCTTAATTTTGCTGGACCCCAGGAAGAGTAGCTGCTGCCTTGGCAGGAGCTAATGGGGATCCATAATAAATACAAATACAAAATATAGAGATTGATGGGGAGTGGAGCGGGAGCGGAGGGGGACCCATGTACCTGGATCAATCAATCAAGCTTCAGTCACCCACTTGGCTTCAGTCACCCACTTGGCTCCAGTCACCCCCAAGATTGGGGAGGGAGACCAATCCAGCTATGGCCTCCTCCTTGTCAGGCCTCTCACACTGGGCAGACAGGGGTCCTGGGAAGGACAGCTCGCATAGCTTCCCCACATACGGCGCTGGATCAAGGGTGACCTCGTTGAAGAGGAGATCCAGGAGCCTGTCTACGTAGCCTGTAATGTTTTTGAAAAGGGAAATGTTAAATGGTTAGTGAATTTAATGTCCTTTTATTTACTGTTCTGAATTATGATGCTATCAATTTGTTGCTGTAGTGATCTACTCATTCTACAATGTGTTTTCAGTGTTTTTAAAGTACTCAATTAGACATTTGGTCTTGCACTTTTTAGTTAAACCTTTGAATGTTTTGGATTTTGATTTTTTTGTGCCTGAAATGCTCAATTGATTTTCACAGTCACGCAAATCCCCCCTTCTTTGGTCTGTATTCACAGGCTTTACAGGATATCCCCCCTTCTTTGCCTTGGCAAAGCTGATTTTGTATCACAGCATTCCTGCTGTGGTGGTTGCCTGGGAAGCTGTGCAGACAGAGTAGATGTTGAATTTTCTAAAATGTCAATAATTTCAACTTGATGATAGTGGAAAGACAAAAGGAGATGGACAGTGAAATAATACATGACAAATACTACAGACACCACAACATTCCTTCGTGTCGGCTGTGTGCTTAGGGATGGAAGAACAACGACCATATAGTGACTATCAGGTGTGTTAAGAGAAAATATACCGTTCACAAGTCAAAACAGCCACAGTTATAGCCACAGCCACAGCGTCAGACTCATCAAAGTCTGAAACGTACGTTATGGTCAGCGCTGGCAAGATCCACTGATCCCCTGTCAGTGATGGCACAGCATCCGTCTTCAGGATAAGATTCCTGGCAAGACCCATCGAACGTTCTCCCCAATTGATAAAGCAACTTCGCTCGAAAATGTGTTCTGTACACGTGTGACATGATGGTAATTTTTCGGTGCAGCCTGTCCACCCGAAATGAAAGCAGCAGTCGGATGTCTTCATTCTTCGGAAAATAGTGTAGGGTTAAATTAACACTATGGCATCCAGTCACAACACAGTGTGCTTTTTCCGGCATGCTGGTAAGTAGCTTGCTAGCTAAAAGATGAGTTACCAGTATTGCCACCTTCCGCTATCTTACGGTTTGTAAACAAAGCTGTATGATGTGTACATGTGATGACGGTTTTAAGGCGTTATATATATTTAAATTAGTTATGATTATAAGATGCTACCATTGGTGTATAAAATGTCCGGCTTTACGTGACATTGCATAAAGCCGGAAGTAATGCCTGAATCCAAGTGTTTGACATGGGGGGAGGGGACCAGTAACTTTATGATCAACGCTGTCAATGTACCAGCTGCAGTTATTTTTCATGCTTGGGTCAACCTACTATGAACTGGTATCATCCAAATATCATCCAATTTGATGAAAAACATGATTTTCACTGTTCGGGACCTTTAAGGACTCTTCATCAGAGGGCAAACTGAGGCAGATTAATGCTTACAGTTGTTAAATAGTCAGCCCTTTGTGATTATTCATAATATGGCCTGATTCATGAGTTTGGGGACTCAGGGTTTTACAACTGGTGGAGAAAGGAAGTTCATGTGTTATTAATTTTGGGTTAATTGATTAGCAGCAAACTGCCCACCATGTTGGCACTAAACATTTTATTCTTTATTTACTGAGAATGTGTTGCCAAGTTGTATCCACAGCTCTGGGTAGGGATCATCTGGTCTTCCTCACTGGAACGATAAAGCTTCACAGTCTTAATAGTCTTTATTTTTCACAGAATCAAATGTTTTGACAGCCTTATATTCGTATGTTCTTTCTCCATCAGACACATACCTAACCCTAACCCTAACCCTAACCCTTTCTCCATCAGACACATACCTAACCCCCCAAAAAAATTATAAATTGATTTGCATTTTAATGAGGGAAATAAGTATTTGACCCCTCTGCAAAACATGACTTAGTACTTGGTGGCAAAACCCTTGTTGGCAATCACAGAGGTCAGACATTTCTTGTAGTTGGCCACCATGTTTGCACACATCTCAGGAGGGATTTTGTCCCACTCCTCTTTACAGATCTTCTCCAAGTCATTAAGGTTTCGAGGCTGACATTTGGCAACTCGAACCTTCAGCTCCCTCCACAGATTTTCTATGGGATTAAGGTCTGGAGATTGGCTAGGCCCTGGCTGAGGGAAGGAGGTTCTCACCCAAGATTTGACATTACATGGCCCGTCCATCGTCCCTTTGATGCAGTGAAGTTGTCCTGTCCCCTTAGCAGAAAAAAAACACCCCAAAGCATAATGTTTCCACTTCCATGTTTGACGGTGGGGATGGTGTTCTTGGGGTCATAGGCAGCATTCCTCCTCCTCCAAACACGGCGAGTTGAGTTGATTCCAAAGAGCTCGATTTTGGTCTCATCTGACCACAACACTTTCACCCAGTTCTCATCTGAATCATTCAGATGTTCATTGGCAAACTTCAGACGGGCCTGTATATGTGCTTTCTTGAGCAGGGGGACCTTGCGGGCGCTGCAGGATTTCAGTCCTTCACGGCGTAGTGTGTTACAATTGTTTTCTTGGTGACTATGGTCCCAGCTGCCTTGAGATCATTGACAAGATCCTCCCGTGTAGTTCTGGGTTGATTCCTCACCGTTCTCATGATCATTGCAACTCCACGAGGTGAGATCTTGCATGGAGCCCCAGGCCGAGGGAGATTGACAGGTCTTTGTGTTTCTTCCATTTGCGAATAATCGCACCAACTGTTGTCACCTTCTCACCAAGCTGCTTGGCGATGGTCTTGTAGCCCATTCAGCCTTGTGTAGGCCTACAATCTTGTCCCTGACATCCTTGGAGAGCTCTTTGGTCTTGGCCATGGTGGAGAGTTTGGAATCTGATTGATTGATTGCTTCTGTGGACAGGTGTCTTTTATACAGGTAACAAGCTGAGATTAGGAGCACTCCCTTTAAGAGTGTGATCCTAATCTCAGTTTACCTGTATAAAAGACACCTGGGAGCCAGAAATCTTTCTGATTGACTTATTTTCCTAATTAAAATGCAAATAAATGTATAACATTTTTTACATGTGTTTTTCTGGATTTTTTTGTTGTTATTCTGTCTCTCACTGTTCAAATAAACCTACCATTAAAATTATAGACTGATCATTTATTTGTCAGTGGGCAAACGTACAAAATCAGCAGGGGATCAAATACTTTTTCCCTCACTGTACCTAACCCTAAGCCTAACACTTTCTCCATCAGACATATACTTGTTCACTGTGTGGGCTTCCTGCTGGTCTCAAAGATGTGCAAGGCGGTAGAATCTGATACCTCTCTGTACAGAAACAGAAAACCCTCAGCGAGATGGGATTTTATACCTGCTGTGTCTCAAACCAGGTTTAGACCACCGATCTAACTACAAGGTAGACAGGCCCACACATGCACGTGCACGTGCACACACACACACAGTCTTGTATAACTAACCTTATGGGGACACACAATTCAGTCCCATTCAAAATCCTATTTTCCCTAACCCCTAAACCTAACTTAACCCCAAAACCTAACCTTAACCCGTACACAGTAAATCCCCATGGGTTTAGACAGGAGCTGACACCAAGCAGAGAGAAACCTCATCTCATCTGAAGCCAATTCTCCTCCAGAGTGGTTTTATACCCTGGAGGTGCAAGACCTTATAACACAGCCAGTCTTTCAAGGAGGAGACGGAGGGGGGAGAAAGAGAGACAGAGGGATAGAAAGAGTGAGAGAGAGAGAGAGAGTGTGAGAGAGAGAGAGAGAGAGAGAGAGAGAGAGAGAGAGAGAGAGAGAGAGAGAGAGAGAGAGAGAGAGAGAGAGAGAGAGAGAGAGAGAGAGTGAGAGAGAGAGAGAGAGAGAGAGAGAGAGAGAGAGAGAGAGAGAGAGAGATGGAGAGAGATGGAGAGAGAGTGAGAGAGACAGAGAGAGACAGAGAGAGAGAGAAGGGAGAGATAGAGATGGAGAGAGTGAGAGAGACAGAGAGAGAGAGAGACAAGGGAGAGAGAGAGATGGAGAGAGAGTGAGAGAGACAGAGAGAGAGAGAAGGGAGGAGATGGAGATGGAGAGAGTGAGAGAGACAGAGAGAGAGACAGAGAGAGAGACGATCTGAGAGACAAGGCAAGAAGGGCCTTCTATGCCATCAAAAGGAACATAAAATTTGACATACCAATTAGGATCTGGCTAAAAATACTTGAATCAGTTATAGAACCCATTGCCCTTTATGGTTCTGAGGTCTGGGTCCGCTCACCAACCAAGAATTCACAAAATGGGACAAACACCAAATTGAGACTCTGCATGCAGAATTCTGCAAAAAACATCCTCCGTGTACAACGTAAAACACCAAATAATGCATGCAGAGCAGAATTAGGCCAATACCCGCTAATTATCAAAATCCAGAAAAGAGCCGTTAAATTCTATAACCACTTAAAAGGAAGCGATTCCCAAACCTTCCATAACAAAGCCATCACCTACAGAGAGATGAACTTGGAGAAGAGTCCCTAAGTAAGCTTGTCCTGGGGCTCTGTTCACAAACACAAACAGACCCCATACAGCCCCAGGACAACAACAACAACAACAACAACACAATTAGACCCAACCAAATCATGAGAAAACAAAAAGAGAATTACTTGACACATTGGAAAGAACAAACAAATAAACAGAGCAAACTAGAATGCTATTTGGCCCTAAACAGAGAGTACACAGTGGCAGAATACCTGACCACTGTGACTGACCCAAACTTAAGGAAAGCTTTGACTATGTACAGACTCAGTGAGCATAGCCTTGCTATTGAGAAAGGCCGCCGTAGGCAGACCTGGCTCTCAAGAGAAGACAGGCTCTGTGCACACTGCCCACAAAATGAGGTGGAAACTGAGCTGCACTTCCTAACCTCCTGCCAAATGTATGACCATATTAGAGACACATATTTCCCTCAGATTACAGCGATCCACAAAGAATTCGAAAACAAAACCCAATTTTGATAAACTCCCTTATCTACTGGGTGAAAAACCACAGTGTGCCATCACAGCTGCAAGATTTGTGACCTGTTGCCACAAGAAAAGGGCAACCAGTGAAGAACAAACACCATTGTAAATACAACCCATATTTATGTTTATTTATTTTCCCATTTGTACTTTAACTATTTGCACATTGTTACAACACTGTAAATATACATAATATGACATTTGAAATGTCTTTATTCTTTGAAACTTCTGAGTGTAATGTTTACTGTTAATATTTATTGTTTATTTCACTTTTGTTTACTATCTACTTCACTTGCTTTGGCAATGTTAACACACGTTTCCCATGCCAATAAGGCCCTTAAATTGAAATTGAAATTGAATTGAGAGAGAGAGAGAGAGAGAGAGAGAGAGGAGAGAGAGAGAGAGAGAGAGAGAGAGAGAGAGACAAGGGAGAGAGAGAGATGGAGAGAGAGTGAGAGAGAGAGAGAGAGAAGGGAGAGAGAGATAGAGAGAGAAAGAGAGAGAGAGAGAGACAGGGGAGGAGAGGAGACAGAGGGGAGGAGAGGAGGAGAGGAGACAGAGGGGAGGAGAGGAGGCAGAGGAGGAGAGGAGACAGAGGGGAGAGAGGAGACTGGGGAGGGAGAGGAGACAGGGGAGAAGAGGAGGAAGAGGGGAGGAGAGGAGACAGAGGGGAGGAGAGGAGAAAGAGGGGAGGGGAGGAGAGGAGTCAGAGGGGAGGATAGGAGAGGAGACGAGGAGAGGAGTCAGAGGGGAGGATAGGAGACAGAGGGGTGTAAAGGGAAAATTACGTATTTACCTGCTTTGTTTACTATGTCTGCAGGAATATTGACAGTTAACAGCTATATGCTTAACAATGGTAAGAGATCTTCATAACTACCAATACTGTGCTTCTGAGAAAGGATGGCTCCCCTCTAGGCCCCTGCAGCTGGTCTGGGCGTATGGTCAAGGACATGGTGCCACTTGAGATAGAGATAGCTTGAGAAACAGAACAAACCTGTCATTGTTTTTAATCATCTTTGCTTCCAGAAACTAAGCAGGGAGGCATAAACAACACCTGGTACACATAGCCACAAGATGAACACAAGGTAGCTTATGATGCCCCGATCTGCAGGGGAGGTGCAGGGGAGGGGTGGAACCAGCCATGACTAAGCAGTTTTAGGTCTGTTTTATGAGACCTCTGTATTTTCTGTATGATTGAGCTCTCAGCCTTACACTCCAGAGTGTGGGGTTGACCAGCTTCATTATTGCAATTCAATTAAATAAAGGTTGATTGTTTGAAGAAATAACAAAGTCTCTCCTTCCTGGTTAGAATTTCCACAACAGGAGGGGGGAGGAGAGGAGCCAGAGTGGAGGAGAGGAGTCAGAGGAGAGAAGAGGAAACGGAGGGAGGAGAGGAGACAGAGGGGAGAAGAGGAGACAGAAGGGAGGAGAGGAGACAGAAGGGAGGAGTCAGAGGGGAGGAGAGGAGACGGAGGGGAGGAGAGGAGACAGGGGGAGGGGAGGAAACATGGGGAGTAGAGGAGAAAGGGGGGAGGAGAGGAACAGAGGGGAGGAGAGGAGTCAGGGGAGGAGAGGAGACAGAGGGGAGGAGACAGAGGGGAGTAGAGGAGACAGAGGGGAGGAAACAGAGGGGAGGAGAGGAGACGGAGGGGAGGAGAGGAGACGGGGGAGGGGAGGAAACATGGGGAGTAGAGGAGAAAGGGGGAGAGGAGAGGATACAGAGGGGAGGAGCGGAGTCAGGGGGAGGAGAGGAGACAGAGGGGAGGAGACAGAGGGGAGGAGAGGAGATGGAGGGGATGAGAGGAGAGGAGAGGAGACAGGGGGAGGAGAGGATACAGAAAAGAGGAGAGAAGCCAGAGGGGTGGAGAGGAGGCAGAGGGGAGGAGAGGAGGCAGAGGGGAGGAGACAGAGGGGAGTAGAGAAGAAGGGGAGGAGAGGAGACAGTGGGGAGGAGAGGAGACAGAGGGGAGGAGAGGAGGAAGAGGGGAGGAGAGGAAACGGAGGGAGGAGAGGAGGCAGAGGGGAGGAGAGGAGGCAGAGGGGAGGAGACAGAGAGGAGTAGAGGAGACAGAAGGGAGGAGTCAGAGGGGAGGAGAGGAGACGGAGGGGAGGAGAAGAGACAGGGGAAGGGGAGGAAACATGGGGAGTAGAGGAGAAAGGGGGAGAGGAGAGGATACAGAGGGGAGGAGAGGAGTCAGGGGGAGGAGAGGAGACAGAGGAGAGGAGATGGAGGGGAGGAGAGGAAACAGGGGGAGGAGAGGAGACAGAAAAGAGGAGAGTAGCCAGAGGGGAGGAGAGGAGGCAGAGGGGAGGAGAGGAGACAGAAAAGAGGAGAGTAGCCAGAGGGGAGGAGAAGAGGCAGAGGGGAGGAGAGGAGACAGAGGGGTGGAGAGGAGACAGAGGGGAGGAGAGGAGGCAGAAGGGAGGAGACAGAGGGGAGGAGAGGAGGCAGAGGGGAGGAGAGGAGGCAGAGGGGAGGTGAGGAGGCAGAGGGGAGGAGACAGAGGGGAATAGAGGAGAAGAAGGGGAGGAGAGGAGACGGAGGGGAGGAGAGGAGACGGAGGGGAGGAGAGGAGACGGAGGAGAGGAGAGGAGAGAGAGGGGAGGAGAGGAGGCAGAGGGGAGGAGTGGCGACAGAAGGGAGGAGAGGAGACGGAGGAGAGGAGAGGAGACAGGCGGAGGAGTCGGGGGGAGAAGAGGAGTCAGAGGGGAGGAGAGGAGACAGAGGGGTGGAGAGGAGGCAGAGGGGAGGAGAGGAGAGAGAGGGGAGGAGAGGAGGCAGAGGGGAGGAGAGGAGAGAGAGGGGGGGAGAGGAGTCAAGGGGAGAGAAGAGAGAAGAGAAGGTCCGGGTCTCTCTCTCCCGGTGTCAGGGGAAGAGTGTCTGGCCTGGATCGAAATGCCAACCAAATGAGGACGGATCGGGAAGATCGGGAGGCCAAGTATAAGCTACCCTGAGACCCCATTACTGAGGGAACAAGATGGATGGGACTATTTCTCCTGAGAGAGGAACACACACCCACTCAAACACACACAGTAATATTTTATTCATCCAATATTTATACAGTTGATCCCATTGAGATTAAAATCTATTTTTCCCATGAGGCCTGTGCCAATAGAGCCATATTCACACTGACATTGTTGTGTTAGTCACAATACACTGTAGACACACACACTATGCTGTAACACACTCACACACATACAGGTAACTGACTAAACAAAAGAAACGCCAACATAAAGTGTCCTAACCCATTAACCCCATTGTCAACCATCTGGTAGAGCATGTTTTGACAATGGAGTTAGAAGTGGATATCATTCTTTTTTCCCACTTGAACTTGATTGGGCAACTCCCCCAGCCCTCATGCAACAATGAACATAATGTGTATCCTTTTGGGTTGCTGCAGTTCAGTGGCACTCAAACCTTTCCCACTCAGAGGGCTGTAAGAAAACTCTAAATCAGTCACCAAAGATATGGGATTGTCACGCCCTGACCTCTAGAACTCTATTTAGTTTGGTCAGGGTGTGCATGTTTAGTTCTAGGTTGTTGTATATCTATGTTTAGAGTTGTTCTACTTCTATGTTTGGCCGGGTATGATTCCCAATCAGAGGCAGCTGTCGCTCGTTGTCTCTGATTGGGGATCATACTTAAGTAGCCTGGTTGCAGTCCTTGTTTGTGGGATCTTGTTCCTTGTAGGCTGGTTTCGTGTATAGCCCATAGGACTTCACGGTTTCGTTGAGTTTGTTATTTTGTCTAGTGTTTATCCAGTCTTATAAACATGTTCGCATACCACGCTGCACCTTGGTCTGACCCGTTCTTCAACGTTCGTGACAGGGATAAAAGGCAGGAATTCAGTTGGTGAGGGATTAATATTGCACCATTCCTGTTAGTAGAGACGTTGAAGAGTTGGAATATGAAACCAAATAGTTAAAATGTAAAAAGGCTAAAAGGCCAGAATTTTGTAAAAATGTGCTCAACCAGGGTGATATGGTTGATAAGTCAGTAAAAAGCACGGTGGACTAAGAATAGACTACATTTATTTTTGTAGTCTGAGATCTCTGGAGCAGGTTTACATTAAGGATGTCTCTATACTTTGCTCCGTTCATCTTTCCCTCGATCCTGACTAGTCTCCCAGTCCCTGCCGCTGAAAAACATCCCCACAGCATGATGCTGCCACCACCATGCTTCACCGTAGGGATGGTGCCAGGTTTCCTCCAGACGTGACGCTTGGCATTCAGGCCAAAGAGTTCAATCTTGGTTTCATCAGACCAGAGAATCTTGTTTCTCATGGTCTGAGAGTCTTTAGATGCCTTTAGGCAAACTCTCAAGGATGATCAATGAAAACAGGATGCACCTGAGCTCAATTTCGAGTCTCTTGATTATATATTTATTGTAATATTTAATATGGTTATTTCAACGTGTTCATATATTCCAAATGTTAACATGAATGTTAAAATCAATGAAGAGGTTTGCCTTCTGTAACAGAGTTCAAATTATGTTCTCTATGAGCTTCTTATGCCCATTCAAATCGTTGAGCAGTTCATTTTATTAAAATCAGACTAATAATTCTCTCCCTACATCCCTTAGTGGCAATAAAGCTGAAGTTTATGGTGTGAAACTAAGCCCTTTTTTTTTATATATAAATGTCTCTGGTCAATGCTGACATCAATACCAGAAGAAACTGGAGGACTTGATCAGTTAGAGGAGATTTATGGAGATTAGAACAGAACAGCCTGTAGGGGTGGCTATGATGCGTCCCAAATAGCACCCTATTCCTATACTGTAGGGCACTACATAGGGAATAGGGTGCCTTTGTGATGCAGACTATGTTCATAGGTACCACCAGAAATTGACTATTTTACAATGGCTGAGCACGATGAATAGGCTACTCTCAATGTATAAATTATGGTTAATTTTTCAGACTATACCCCATTCATTCAACACTTCAAGTCCACCAATGTCGTTCATTATTTCCATAATTCAAAACCGAACGGTTTCAACATAACCCAAGCTGAATATAGGTTTTTAATCATATTTTAAATCTGTATTTAAATCTGTATTCATAAGAATGACTGTACTTTAAATTAAATGTTCTTTACGTCATGTAGTAATTACATTGGTAGGTACAGTGTAATTGAACATGTAGATACGTATTGTTGTATACAGTAGCTCTTACAATGTTCACACAGTACCTATAATTACATCTGTCTTAATAACAAGCCGTAAGAGACAGAATCACAAATCACTGGCTTTTCCTCACAGATGTAAATGTTATGATAATTTATACAGGGAAGGAAAATAAGAGCAACATACTTCAGAGGGTCATTAGCAATTATCCAATTAGTGTGGATAACATGTAAGATAGGGTGTTATTTTAGGTTTTCAAGCTTTGATGCGCATGCACAACCTATTGGGGTGGGGTTGTGAGTGTGTGTGTCTGCAGATGTGTAATG
>NW_028164482.1:7500-39979 GCF_964263955.1 Coregonus lavaretus | reverse complement strand
AGTCGTCAGTCACACACAACCAGATTTAAAATATCAAAATCATGTTTGTGTGTGTGTGTGGAATTGTCTGTGTGTGTGTGTGACAGTGAAGTATTATCCTTTCCACTGCTGTGTGTTCTCCGGGCTGCAACTCCCCGTCTGACATCATGAGTTACGTAACACACACGCGACACAACAACTACACAACACAACTACACCCTACATGTCCTTCTGCAAATAGCAAGCAGTCGTCATTACAAAACAATTACCCCCTCTCTCTCTCTCTGTCTCTCTCGCTCTATGTCTCTCTCTCTCTTTCTCTCTCTCTCTCTCTCTCTCTCTCTCTCTCTCTCTCTCTCTCTCTCTCTCTCTCTCTCTCTCTCTCTCTCTCTCTTGCTCTCTCTCTCTCTGTCTCTCTCTCTCTTGCTCTCTCTCTCTCTTTAAAAAAAATAATAATTTCTCCATTCATTAATTTGGGTTTCAATTGACAGTCTGAGGTTCAATGCTGTGATGTCTGGATGATCCTCCAGGATTCTACTGATGCTCCAGGATTCTCTCTCCCTCCCTCCCTCCCTCCCTCCCTCCCTCCCTCTCTCTCTCTCTCTCTCTCTCTCTCTCTCTCTCTCTCTCTCTCTCTCTCTCTCTCTCTCTCTCTCTCTCTCTCTCTCTCTCTCTCTCTCTCTCCTCCCTCCCTCCCTCTCCCTCTCTCCCTCTCTCCCCCCTCCCTCCAGTGTGTCATAACTGGGATGAGTTAATAATGTATAGTCTCTTATCAGTGTTCTATTTCAAGCCCCGGCAGAAATCACCAAATTAGCATGAAATGATGATGGCCAGAGAATGACTAACACCAGATCCAACACACAGAAACACACACAGACACACACACACAGACACACACACACACACACAGACACACACACACTCGGACAGAGATAAGGCTAGAGACAGTGTTTTTGTGTGTGTGTTCAGTCGACCACAGCCTCAGCATCTCTGGTGTATTTCAATCTGCCAGTTTCAGTCCCCTGCTTTAACACATCTTATTTCAATCTGTGTGTGTGTGTGTGTGTGTGTGTGTGTGTGTGTGTGTGTGTGTGGGTCCATGCATCTGCTCTGTTTGTGTGTGTGTGTGTGTGTGTGTGTGGGTCCATGCATCTGCTCTGTTTGTGTTTGTTGTGTGTGTGTGTGTGTGTGTGTGTGTGTGTGTGTGTGTGTGTGTCTCTGTGTGTGTGTGTGTGTGTGTGTATACTCCAGCTCTGTGTGTGTGTGGGCATCAAATCAAATGTTATTTGTCACATTCTTGGTAAACAACAGGTGTGGACTAACAGTGAAATGCTGACTTCCGTCCCTTCCCCAACAATGCAGGCCTTTCTTTATGCTGATTTACAGGCCTTCTTTATGCTGATTTACAGGCCCTTCTTTATGCTGATTTACAGGCCCTTCCCCAACAACGCAGAGAGAAAGAAAATAGAGAAATAATAGAACAGTAGAACACGTAATAATAAAAGTAATAATAAATACACAATGAGTAACGATAACTTGGCTATATACACGGGGCACCAGTACCAAGTCTATTTGCAGGGGTACGAGGTAATGGAGGGAGATATCTACATATAGCTAGGGATATAGTGACAGATAATAAACAGTAACAGCGGCGTGAGTGATGAGTCAAAAGAGGTCAATGCAGATAGTCCGGGTAGATATTTGGTTAACTATTTAACTAACTACAGTGGGGAAAAAAAGTATTTAGTCAGCCAGCAATTGTGCAAGTTCTCCCACTTAAAAAGATGAGAGAGGCCTGTAATTTTCATTATAGGTAGACGTCAACTATGACAGACAAATTGAGAAAAAAAAATCCAGAAAATCACATTGTAGGATTTTTTATGAATTTATTTGCAAATTATGGTGGAAAATAAGTATTTGGTCACCTACAAACAAGCAAGATTTCTCGCTCTCAAAGACCTGTAACTTCTTCTTTAAGAGGCTCCTCTGTCCTCCACTCGTTACCTGTATTAATGGCACCTGTTTGAACTTGTTATCAGTATAAAAGACACCTGTCCACAACCTCAAACAGTCACACTCCAAACTCCACTATGGTCAAAACCAAAGAGCTGTCAACGGACACCAGAAACAAAATTGCAGACCTGCACCAGGCTGGGAAGACTGAATCTGCAATAGGTAAGCAGCTTGGTTTGAAGAAATCAACTGTGGGAGCAATTATTAGGAAATGGAAGACATACAAGACCACTGATAATCTCCCTCGATCTGGGGCTCCACGCAAGATCTCACCCCGTGGGGTCAAAATGATCACAAGAACGGTGAGCAAAAATCCCAGAACCACACAGGGGGACCTAGTGAATGACCTGCAGAGAGCTGGGACCAAAGTAACAAAGCCTACCATCAGTAACACACTACGCCGTCAGGGACTCAAATCCTGCAGTGTCAGACGTGTCCCCCTGCTTAAGTCAGTACATGTCTAGGCCCGTCTGAAGTTTGCTAGAGTGCATTTGGATGATCCAGAAGAGGATTGGGAGAATGTCATATGGTCAGATGAAACCAAAATAGAACTTTTTGGTAAAAACTCAACTCGTCGTGTTTGGAGGACAAAGAATGCTGAGTTGCATCCAAAGAACACCATGCCTACTGTGAAGCATGGGGGTGGAAACATCATGCTTTGGGGCTGTTTTTCTGCAAAGGGACCAGGACGACTGATCCGTGTAAAGGAAAGAATGAATGGGGCCATGTATCGTGAGATTTTGAGTGAAAACCTCCTTCCATCAGGAAGGGCATTGAAGATGAAACGTGGCTGGGTCTTTCAGCATGACAATGATCCCAAACACACCGCCCGGGCAACGAAGGAGTGGCTTCGTAAGAAGTATTTCAAGGTCCTGGAGTGGCCTAGCCAGTCTCCTGATCTCAACCCCATAGAAAATCTTTGGAGGGAGTTAAAAGTCTGTGTTGCCCAGCGACAGCCCCAAAACATCACTGCTCTAGAGGAGATCTGCATGGAGGAATGGGCCAAAATTCCAGCAACAGTGTGTGAAAACCTTGTGAAGACTTACAGAAAACGTTTGACCTGTGTCATTGCCAACAAAGGGTATATAACAAAGTATTGAGAAACTTTTGTTATTGACCAAATACTTATTTTCCACCATAATTTGCAAATAAATTCATAAAAAATTCTACAATGTGATTTTCTGGAAAAAAAAATCTCATTTTGTCTGTCATAGTTGACGTGTACCTATGGTGAAAATTACAGGCCTCTCTCATCTTTTTAAGTGGGAGAACTTGCACAATTGGTGGCTGACTAAATACTTTTTTCCCCCACTGTATTTAGCAGTTTTATGGCTTTGGGGGTAGAAGCCGTTCAGGGTACTGCTGGTTCCAGACTTGGTGCATCGGTACCGCTTGCCGTGCGGTAGCAGAGAGCACAGTCTATGACTTGGGTGGCTGGAGTCTTTGACAATTTTTAGGGCATTCCTCTGTACACCGCCTGGTGTTTATTAATGAAGCCGGTGACAGACGTGGTAAAACTCCTCAATGCCATCGGATGAATCCCGGAACACATTCCAGTCTGTGCTAGAGAAACAGTCCTGTGGCTTAGCATCCACTTCATTGGACCACTTCCGTATTGAGGAGCATCACTGGTACTTCCTGTTTGAGTTTTGGTCAGATTTTGCCAAATGGAGGGCGAGAGAGAGCTTTGTATGCGTTTCTGTGTGTGGAGTAAAGGGGATCTAGAGTTTTTTTCGTCTCTGGTTGCACAGGTGACATGCTGGTAAAAATGAGGTAAGACGGACTTCAGTTTTCCTGCATTAAAATCACCGGCCACCAGGAATGCCAAGAGTGAGAGTGTGCAAAGCTGTCATCAAGGCAAAGGGTGGCTATTTGAGGAATCTCAAAAATAAATATAAATATCTCCTGAGTGGCGCAGTGGTCTAAGGCACTGCATCGCAGTGCTAACTGTGCCACTAGAGATCCTGGTTCGAATCCAGGCTCTGTCGCAGCCGGCCGCGACCGGGAGACTCATGGGCGGCGCACAATTGGCCCAGCGTCGTCCAGGGTAGGGGAGGGAATGGCCGGCAGGGATGTAGCTCAGTTGATAGAGCATGGCGTTTGCAACGCCAGGGTTGTGGGTTCGATTCCCACGGGGGGCCAGTATACAAAAAAATAAAAAAATAATAATGTATTCACTAACTGTAAGTCGCTCTGGATAAGAGTGTCTGCTAAATGACTGAAATGTAAATGTAATGTAAATGTTTAAAGGAGGCACCACACTCCCAGAGCCCTCACCTCCTCCCTGTAGGCTGTCTCATCATTGTTGGTAATCAAGCCTACTACTGTTGTGTCGTCTGCGAACTTGATGATTGAGTTGGAGGCATGCTTGGCCACGCAGTCATGGGTGAACAGGGAGTACAGGAGGGGGCTGAGCACGCACCCTTCTGGGGCCCCAGTGTTGAGGATCAGCGAAGTGGAGATGTTGTTTCCTACCTTCACCACCTGGGGGCAGCCCGTCAGGAAGTCCAGGACCCAGTTGCACAGGGCGGGGTTCAGACCCAGGGCCTCAAGCTTAATGATGAGCTTGGAGGGTACTATGGTGTTGAATGCTGAGCTATAGTCAATGAACAGCATTCTTACATAGGTATTCCTCTTGTCTAGATGGGATAGGGCAGTGTGCAGTGTGATGGCGTTTGCATCGTCTGTGGATCTATTGGGGCGGTAAGCAAATTGAAGTAGGTCTAGGGTGACAGGTAAGGTTGAGGTGATATGATCCTTGACTAGTCTCTCAAAGCACTTCATGATCCACTTCAGAAGTGAGTGCTACGGGGTGATAGTCATTTAGTTCAGTTACCTTTGCTTTCTTGGGTACAGGAACAATGGTGGCCATCTTGAAGCATGTGGGGACAGCAGACTGGGAAAGGGAGAGATTGAATATGTCTGTAAGCACACCAGTACTGAGTCAATGTGCAGGGGTACAAGGTAGTTGAGGTACATATACATTTAAGTCATTTAGCAGACGCTCTTATCCAGAGCGACTTACAGTTAGTGAGTGCATACACTATTCTTTTTTATATATATTTTTTTTTATTTTTACTGGCCCCCCGTGGGAATTTAACCCACAACCCTGGCGTTGCAAACGCCATGCTCAACCAACTGAGCTACATCCCTGCCGGCCATTCCCTCCCCTATCCTGGACGACGCTGGGCCAATTGTGCACCGCCCCCCATGGGGTCTCCCGGTCGTGGCCGGCTACGACAGAGCCTGGATTCGAACCAGGATCTCTAGTGGCACAGCTAGCACTGCAATACAGTGCCTTGGACCACTGCGCGACTCGGGAGATAGTAGTTGTGGTAGTTGTGGTATTTGAGGTGGTTGTGGTATTTGAGGTAGTTGAGGTACAGTGGGGAAAAAAAGTATTTAGTCAGCCACCAATTGTGCAAGTTCTCCCACTTAAAAAGATGAGAGAGGCCTGTAATTTTCATCATAGGTACACGTCAACTATGACAGACAAATTGAGAATTTTTATTCCAGAAAATCACATTGTAGGATTTTTAATGAATTTATTTGCAAATTATGGTGGAAAATAAGTATTTGGTCACCTACAAACAAGCAAGATTTCTGGCTCTCACAGACCTGTAACTTCTTCTTTAAGAGGCTCCTCTGTCCTCCACTCGTTACCTGTATTAATGGCACCTGTTTGAACTTGTTATCAGTATATAAGACACCTGTCCACAACCTCAAACAGTCACACTCCAAACTCCACTATGGCCAAGACCAAAGAGCTGTCAAAGGACACCAGAAACAAAATTGTAGACCTGCACCAGGCTGGGAAGACTGAATATGCAATAGGTAAGCAGCTTGGTTTGAAGAAATCAACTGTGGGAGCAATTATTAGGAAATGGAAGACATACAAGACCACTGATAATCTCCCTCGATCTGGGGCTCCATTAGAGGATTGGGAGAATGTCATATGGTCAGATGAAACCAAAATATAACTTTTTGGTAAAAACTCAACTCGTCGTGTTTGGAGGACAAATAATGCTAAGTTGCATCCAATGAACACCATACCTACTGTGAAGCATGGGGGTGGAAACATCATGCTTTGGGGCTGTTTTCCTGCAAAGGGACCAGGACGACTGATCCGTGTAAAGGAAAGAATGAATGGGGCCATGTATCGTGAGATTTTGAGTGAAAACCTCCTTCCATCAGCAAGGGCATTGAAGATGAAATGTGGCTGGGTCTTTCAGCATGACAATGATCCCAAACACACCGCCGGGCAATGAAGGAGTGGCTTCGTAAGAAGCATTTCAAGGTCCTGGAGTGGCCTAGCCAGTCTCCAGATCTCAACCCCCATAGAAAATCTTTGGAGGGAGTTGAAAATCCGTGTTGCCCAGCGACAGCCCCAAAACATCAAGAGTCCAGTGAATGTGCATAGAGCCAGTTCAAGAATGTCATTGAAAAATGCAAATAGTCCGGGTAGCCATTTGATTAGCTTGGGGGTAGAAGCTGTTCAGGAGCCTTTTGGACCTAGACTTGGCACTCCAGTACCACTTGCCGTGCGGTAGCAGAGAGAACAGTCTATGACTATGGTGGCTGGAGTCTTTGATCATTTTTAAGGCCTTCCTATGACACCACCTGGTATAGAGGTCCTGGATGGCAGGAAGCTTGGCCGCAGTGATGTACTGGGCCGTACGCACGCCTTGCGGTCGGAGGCCGAGCAGTTGCCATACCAGGCAATGATACAACCAGTCAGGATGCTCTCGATGGTGTAGCTGTAGTCTCCCAAGGGGGAATAGGCTTTGTCGTGCCCTCTTCACGACTGTCTTGTTGTATTTGGACCATGATAGTTTGTTGGTGATGTGGACACCAAGGAACATGAAGCTCTCAACCTGCTCCACTACAGCCCCGTAGATGAGAATGGGGCCGTGCTCAGTCCTCCTTTTCCTGTAGTCCACAATCATCTCCTTTGTCTTGATCACATTGAGTCTGTGTAGCCATATAGCCATATGATTAAATAGTCCAGGTAGCCATATGATTAAATAGTCCAGGTAGCCATTTGTTTAAATAGTCCAGATAGCCATTTGATTAAATAGTCCAGGTAGCCATATTATTAAATAGTCCAGGTAGCCATATTATTAAATAGTCCATGTAGCCATATTATTAAATAGTCCAGGTAGCCATATGATTAAATAGTCCAGGTAGCCATATTATTAAATAGTCCAGGTAGCCATGTTATGAAATAGTCCAGGTAGCCATATTATTAAATAGTCCAGGTAGCCATATGATTAAATAGTCCAGGTAGCCATATGATTAAATAGTCCAGGTAGCCATATGATTAAATAGTCGGGGTAGCCATATTATTAAATAGTCCAGGTAGCCATATTATTAAATAGTCCAGGTAGCCATATTATTAAATAGTCCAGGTAGCCATATGATTAAATAGTCCAGGTAGCCATATGATTAAATAGTCGGTGTAGCCATATGATTAAATAGTCGGGGTAGCCATATTATTAAATAGTCCAGGTAGCCATATTATTAAATAGTCCTGGTAGCCATATTATTAAATAGTCCAGGTAGCCATATTATTAAATAGTCCATGTAGCCATATTATTAAATAGTCCAGGTAGCCATATGATTAAATGGTCCAGGTAGCCATATGATTAAATAGTCCAGGTAGCCATATGATTAAATAGTCCAGGTAGCCATATTATTAAATAGTCCAGGTAGCGATCTGATTAAATAGTCCAGGTAGCGATCTGATTAAATAGTCCAGGTATTCATCTGATTAAATGGTCCAGGTAGCCATATTATTAAATAGTCCAGGTAGCCATATCATTAAATAGTCCAGGTAGCCATCTGATTAAATAGTCCAGGTAGCCATATTATTAAATAGTCCAGGTAGCCATCTGATTAAATAGTCCAGGTAGCCATATGATTAAATAGTCCAGGTAGCCATATGATTAAATAGTCCAGGTAGCCATATGATTAAATAGTCCAGGTAGCCATATGATTAAATAGTCCAGGTAGCCATATGATTAAATAGTCCAGGTAGCTATATGATTAAATAGTCCAGGTAGCCATATGATTAAATAGTCGGGGTAGCCATATTATTAAATAGTCCAGGTAGCCATATTATTAAATAGTCCAGGTAGCCATCTGATTATTTAATCAATTGAAAACCCTAGTCATTGGCGACTCCATTACCCGCAGTATTAGACTTAAAACGAATCACCCAGCGATCATACACTGTTTACCAGGGGGCAGGGCTACCGACGTTAAGGCTAATCTAAAGATGGTGCTGGCTAAAGCTAAAACTGGCGAGTGTAGAGAGTATAGAGATATTGTTATCCACGTCGGCACCAACGATGTTAGGATGAAACAGTCAGAGGTCACCAAGTGCAACATAGCTTCAGCGTGTAAATCAGCTAGAAAGATGTGTCGGCATCGAGTAATTGTCTCTGGCCCCCTCCCAGTTAGGGGAAGTGACGAGCTCTACAGCAGAGTCTCAGCACTTAATCGCTGGTTGAAAACTGTTTTCTGCCCCTCCCAAAAGATAACATTTGTGGATAATTGGCCCTCTTTCTGGGACTCACCCACAAACAGGATCAAGCCTGACCTGCTGAGGAGTGACGGACTCCATCCTAGCTGGAGGGGTGCTCTCCTCTTATCTACCAACATAGATAGGGCTCTAACTCCTTTAGCCCCACAGTGAAATAGGGTGCAGGCCAGGCAGCAGGCTGTTAGCCAACCTGCCAGCTTAGTGGAGTCTGCCAATAGCATAGTCAGTGTAGTCAGCTCAGCCATACCCATTGAGACTGTGTCTGTGCCTCGACCTAGGTTGGGCAAAACTAAACATGGTGGTGTCCACCCTAGCAATCTTATTAGGATAAAGACCTCCTCCATTCCTGCCATTATTGAAAGAGATCGTGATACCTCACATCTCAAAATAGGGTTACTTAATGTTAGATCCCTCACTTCAAAGGCAGTCATAGTCAATGAACTAATCACTGATCATAATCTTGATGTGATTGGCCTGACTGAAACATGGCTTAAGCCTGATGAATTTGCTGTGTTAAATGAGGCCTCACCTCCTGGTTACACTAGTGACCATATCCCCCGTGCATCCCGCAAAGGCGGAGGTGTTGCTAACATTTACGATAGCAAATTTCAATTTACAAAAAAAAAAATGACGTTTTCATCTTTCGAGCTTCTAGTCATGAAATCTATGCAGCCTACTCAATCACTTTTTATAGCTACTGTTTACAGGCCTCCTGGGCCATATACAGCGTTCCTCTCTGAGTTTCCTGAATTCCTATCAGACCTTGTAGTCATAGCAGATCATATTCTAATTTTTGGTGATTTTAATATTCACATGGAGAAGTCCACAGACCCACTCCAAAAGTCCTTCGGAGCCATTATCGACTCAGTGGGTTTTGTCCAACATGTCTCTGGACCTACTCACTGCCACAGTCATACTCTGGACCTAGTTTTGTCCCATGGAATAAATGTTGTAGATCTTAATGTTTTTCCACAAAATCCTGGACTATCGGACCACCATTTTATTACGTTTGCAATCGCAACAAATAATCTGCTCAGACCCCAACCAAGGAGCATCAAAAGTCGTGCTATAAATTCTCAGACAACACAAAAATTCATTGATGCCCTTCCAGACCCCTTCTGCCTACCCAAGGACGTCAGAGGACAAAAATCAGTTAACCACTTAACTGAGGAACTAAATTTAACCTTGCACAATACCCTAGATGCAGTTGCACCCCTAAAAACGAAAAACATTTGTCATAAGAAACTAGCTCCCTGGTATACAGAAAATACCCGAGCTTTGAAGCAAGCTTCCAGGAAATTGGAACGGAAATGGCGCCACACCAAACTGGAAGTCTTCCGACTAGCTTGGAAAGACAGTACCGTGCAGTACCGAAGAGCCCTCACTGCTGCTCGATCATCCTACTTTTCCAAATTAATCGAGGAAAATAAGAACAATCCAAAATTTCTTTTTGATACTGTTGCAAAGCTAACTAAAAAGCAGCATTCCCCAAGAGAGGATGGTTTTCACTTCAGCAGTGATAAATTCATGAACTTCTTTGAGGAAAAGATCATGACCATTAGAAAGCAAATTACGGACTCCTCTTTGAATCTGCGTATTCCTCCAGGGCTTAGCTGTCCTGGATCTGCACAGCTCTGCGAGGGCCTGGGATCGGGAGAGACACTTAAGTGTTTTAGTACTATATCTCTTGACACAATGATGAAAATAATCATGGCCTCTAAACCTTCAAGCTGCATACTGGATCCTATTCCTACTAAACTGCTGAAGGAGCTGCTTCCTGTGCTTGGCCCTCCTATGTTGAACATAATAAACAGCTCTCTATCCACCGGATGTGTACCAAACTCACTAAAAGTGGCAGTGATAAAGCCTCTCTTGAAAAAGCCAAACCTTGACCCGGAAAATATAAAAAACTATCGGCCAATATCGAATCTTCCATTCCTCTCAAAAATTTTAGAAAAAGCTGTTGCGCAGCAACTCACTGCCTTTCTGAAGACAAACAATGTATACGAAATGCTTCAGTCTGGTTTTAGACCCCATCATAGCACTGAGACTGCACTTGTGAAGGTGGTAAATGACCTTTTAAATGGCGTCAGACCGAGGCTCTGCATCTGTCCTCGTGCTACTAGACCTTAGTGCTGCCTTTGACACCATCGATCACCACATTCTTTTGGAGAGACTGGAAACCCAAATTGGTCTACACGGACAAGTTCTGGCCTGGTTTAGATCCTACCTGTCGGAAAGATATCAGTTTGTCTCTGTGAATGGTCTGTCCTCCGACAAATCAACTGTACATTTCGGTGTTCCTCAAGGTTCCGTTTTAGGACCACTATTGTTTTCACTATATATTTTACCTCTTGGGGATGTTATTCGAAAACATAATGTTAACTTTCACTGCTATGCGGATGACACACAGCTGTACATTTCAATGAAGCATGGTGAAGCCCCAAAATTGCCCTCGCTAGAAGCCTGTGTTTCAGACATAAGGAAGTGGATGGCTGAAAACTTTTTACTTTTAAACTCGGACAAAACAGAGATGCTTGTTCTAGGTCCCAAGAAACAAAGAGATCTTCTGTTAAATCTGACAATTCATCTTGATGGTTGTAAAGTCGTCTCAAATAAAACTGTGAAGGACCTAGGCGTTACTCTTGACCCTGATCTCTCTTTTGACGAACATATCAAGACTGTTTCAAGGACAGCTTTTTTCCATCTACGTAACATTGCAAAAATCAGAAATTTTCTGTCCAAAAATGATGCAGAAAAATTAATCCATGCATTTGTTACTTCTAGATTAGACTACTGCAATGCTCTATTTTCCGGCTACCCGGATAAAGCACTAAATAAACTTCAGTTAGTGCTAAATACGGCTGCTAGAATCCTGACTAGAACCAAGAAATTTGATCATATTACTCCAGTGCTAGCTTCCCTACACTGGCTTCCTGTTAAGGCAAGGGCTGATTTCAAGGTTTTACTGTTAACCTATAAAGCGTTACATGGGCTTGCTCCTACCTATCTTTCCGAGTTGGTCCTGCCGTACATACCAATACGTACGCTACGGTCACAAGACGCAGGCCTCCTAATTGTCCCTAGAATTTCTAAGCAAACAGCGGGAGGCAGGGCTTTCTCCTATAGATCTCCATTTTTATGGAACAGTCTGCCTACCCATGTGAGAGACGCAGACTCGGTCTCAACCTTTAAGTCTTTACTGAAGACTTATCTCTTCAGTAGGTCATATGATTGAGTGTAGTCTGGCCCAGGAGTGTGAAGGTGAACGGAAAGGCTGGAGCAACGAACAGCCCTTGCTGTCTCTGCCAGGCCGGTTCCCCTCTCCACTGGGGTTCTCTGCCTCTAACCCTGTTGCAGGGGCTGAGTCACTGGCCTGCTGGTGCTCTTTCATGCCGTCCCTGGGAGGGGTGCGTCACTTGAGTGGGTTGAGTTACTGACGTGATCTTCCTGTCTGGGTTGGCGCCCCCCCCCCCCCTTGGTTTGTGCTGTGGTGGAGACCTCTGTGGGCTATACTCGGCCTTGTCTCAGGATTGTAAGTTGGTGGTTGGGGATATCCCTCTAGTGGTGCGGGGGCTGTGCTTTGGCGGAGTGGGTGGGGTTATATCCTTCCTGTTTGGCCCTGTCCGGGGGTTTCTTCGGATGGGGCCACAGTGTCTCCGGACCGCTCCTGTCTCAGCCTCCAGTATTTATGCTGCAGTAGTTTATGTGTCGGGGGGCTGGGGTTAGTTGGTTATACCTGGAGTACTTCTCCTGTCTTATCCAGTGTCCTGTGTGAATTTAAGTATGCTCTCTCTAATTCTCTCGTTCTCTCTTTCTCTCTGAGAACCTGAGCCCTAGGACCATACGTCAGGACTACCGGGCATGATGACACCCTGCTGCCCCCAGTCCGCCTGGCCTTGCTGCTATTCCAGTTTCAACTGTTCTGCCTGCGGCTACGAAACCCCTACCTGTCCCAGACCTGCTGTTTTCAACTCTAAATGATCGGCTATGAAAAGCCAACTGAGAGACCTGAGCCCTAGGACCATACGTCGGGACTACCGGCCGTGGTGACTCCTTGCTATCCCCAGTCCGCCTGGCCTTGCTGCTATTCCAGTTTAAACTGTTCTGCCTGCGGTTATGGAACCCCTACCTGTCCCAGACCTGCTGTTTTAAACTCTAATGATCGGCTATGAAAAGCCAACTGAGATTTATTCCTGATTATTATTTGACCATGCTTGTCACTTATGAACATTTTTGAACATCTTGGCATGGTTCTGTTATAATCTCCACCCGGCACAGCCAGAAGAGGACTGGCCACCCCTCATAGCCTGGTTCCTCTCTAGGTTTCTTCCTAGGTTTTGCCTTTCTAGGGAGTTTTTCCTAGCCACCGTGCTTCTACACCTGCATTACTAGCTGTTTGGGGTTTTAGGCTGGGTTTCTGTACAGCACTTCGAGATATTAGCTGATGTAAGAAGGGCTATATAAAATAAAATTGATTGATTGATTAAAATTGATTGATTAAATAGTCCAGGTAGCCATATTATTGAATAGTACAGGTAGCCATATTATTAAATAGTCCAGGTAGCCATATTATTAAATAGACCAGGTAGCCATATGATTAAATAGTCTGGGTAGCCATATGATTAAATAGTCCGGGTAGCCATTTGATTAAATAGTCCAGGTAGCCATATTATTAAATAGTCGGGGTAGCTATTTGATTAAATAGTCCGGGTAGCTATTTAATTAAATAGTCCGGGTAGCCATATGATTAAATAGTCCAGGTAGCCATGTTATGATATAGTCCAGGTAGTCATTTGATTAAATAGTCCAGGTAGCTATATGATTAAATAGTCGAGGTAGCCATATTATTAAATAGTCCAGGTAGCCATATTATTAAATAGTCCAGGTAGCCATATGATTAAATTGTCCAGGTAGCCATATGATTAAATAGTCCAGGTAGCCGTATTATTAAATAGTCCGGGTAGCCATATTATTAAATAGTCGAGGTAGCCATATTATTAAATAGTCCAGGTAGCCATATTATTAAATTGTCCAGGTAGCCATATGATTAAATAGTCCAGGTAGCCATATCATTAAATAGTCCAGGTAGCCATATTATTAAATAGTCCAGGTAGCCATTTGATTAAATAGTCCAGGTAGCCATATTATTAAATAGTCCTCGTAGCCTTATTATTAAATAGTCCAGGTAGCCATACTATTAAAGAGTACGGGTAGCCATTTGATGAAATAGTCCTGGTAGCCATTTGATTAAATAGTCCGGGTAGCCATTTGATTAAACAGTCCGGGTAGCCATTTGATTAAATAGTCCGGGTAGCCATTTGATTAAATAGTCCGGGTAGCCATTTGATTAAATAGTCCGGGTAGCCATTTGATTAAATAGTCTGGGTAGCCATTTGATTAAATAGTCCAGGTAGCCATTTGATTAAATAGTCCAGGTAGCCATTTGATTAAATAGTCCGGGTAGCCATTTGATTAAATAGTCCGGGTAGCCATTTGATTAAATAGTCCAGGTAGCCATATTATTAAATAGTCCGGGTAGCCATATCATTAAATAGTCCGGGTAGCCATTTGATTAAATAGTCCGGGTAGCCATTTGATTAAATAGTCCGGGTAGCCATTTGATTAAATAGTCCGGGTAGCCATTTGATTAAATAGTCCGGGTAGCCATTTGATTAAATAGTCCGGGTAGCCATTTGATTAAATAGTCCGGGTAGCCATTTGATTAAATAGTCCGGGTAGCCATTTAATTAAATAGTCCGGGTAGCCATTTGATTAAATAGTCCGGGTAGCCATTTGATTAAATAGTCCGGGTAGCCATTTGATTAAATAGTCCGGGTAGCCATTTGATTAAATAGTCCGGGTAGCCATTTGATTAACTGTTCAGCAGTCTTATTGCTAGTGCCGACTCTTCTGCCGACTCATTGAAGTAGAAATCTTCATCCAGATTGATGTTAGTGGTTACTGTTCTGATGCCCAGAAGCTGTTTTTGGTCATACTATGTGCAAAAAAGTTGATCAGCATAAACAAAACACAAAAAATAGCAGAATAGGTCGGGAGCCCGTAAGACGGAAGCTATCCAGCTCGGGCAACGCCATCATCATCACATGCATGCGTGTGTGTGCTCCAGCGCCGTAAACTCTGATTAGGAAGATAGTGATTATCACGCTACAGAGATTCCTGTTCCCTACAACTATATCAGAGATAGAAGATAGTCCTGTTCCCTACAACTATATCAGAGATAGAAGATAGTCCTGTTCCCTACAATTATATCAGAGATAGAATATATTCCTGTTCCCTACAATTATATCAGAGATAGAAGATATTCCTGTTCCCTACAATTATATAGAAGGTAATCCTCTTCCCTACAAGTATATCAGTCAGAGATAGAAGATATTCCTGTTCCCTACAACTATATCAGAGATAGAACATGTTGTTTGAAGAGAATAATTTCACATCTTCACTTTGTCTTCTGCCAACACATAGTTACACATAGTTACATAATGTCACGACTTCCGCCGAAGTTGGTGCCTCTCCTTGTGTGGGCGGCGTTCGGCGGTCGTCGTCACCGGCTTTCTAGCTGCCACCGATCTACGTCTCTTTTTCCATTTGTTTTGTCTTGATTGTTACACACCTGGTTCCCATTGCATTATTATTATTTCCCTATTTAACCCTCTGGTTCCCACATGGTTTTGTGCGTGTTTGTTCTTTGTTTTGTGTCTAAGATTTATGTGAGCTGGTGTGTTTTCCCTGCGTGGAGATTAGTGTTGTTAATTATTTGAGTAAAGTACGTCATTTACTCAGTTCTGTGTCCTGCGCCTGACTCCGTCCTACCTCTGCACATGGACACTTGACACATAAACATTCCCAACAAATACATACAGAGACAGAAGATATTCCTGTTCCCTACAATTATATAGAAGATAATCCTCTTCCCTGCAAGTATAATAGTCAGAGATAGAATATATTCTTGTTCCTACAACTATATCAGAGATTGAATATATTCCTGTTCCCTACAACTCCATCAGTCAGAGATAGAACATGTTGTTTGAAGATAATAATTTCACATCTTCACTTTGTCTTCTGCCAACACATAGTTGCACATAGCTACATAAACTGTAGTTACAGGAATAATAGATGGATAGAGACCTTCAACCTTCAAATCAGGATAGAGAATCACAGTTATTTCCCATTGAGAGACGGATGGATTGTAAAATGTTCCTCTCCTTCATAGAACTGAGCAGCATTGATTCGTCAAAGTGATAGAAATCTATCCATTCGACCACAACATGCAGTTTTCAATAGAGCCAGGATTTTTTACCTTGGACAACCAAACAACTCCTGTCCTTGGACTTTGAATGAGAGGACACAAAGGACGAGAGGAGAACTCAGACTTTTAGGAATACTCCAGAAGTATTTCATGTCTAGTTACGGAACATTGAACTCAGAATTCTTCTACATCAGTTGATCACTCAGGGTCGGTTTACCGAGTGGTAAAAGCCTTCTAACAATAGTTAGTCTGAGGAGTGTGTGTGTGTGTGTGTGTGTGTGTGTGTGTGTGTGTGTGTTAGACTGCAGTAGGAGATAAGACTGTAATGATTTAGTAAGGCTTGCTGTTGTTGTGAAACTTGAACAAATAAACAATGTTGTTCATTGAAATTCAGCCCTGCGAGACCACTCTCACATTCACACACACACACACACACACTAGATAACACACACCTACACACACACACACACACACACACACACACACACACACACACACAGAGAGAGAGAGAGAGCACTGCATGAAGGGTCAGGGACTGGTCAGTTTGTCAGGCCTTCTTCATTAGTGATATAAAGTGATCAGAAATCAGCTGGTCGCATCCCCCGACATATGCCTGCATATACATGTGAGTGTGGTTGTGTGAGATTATATCATCGCAAAATTTGAACACTACCAACAAAAGGAGCTGATCAAAAGCAGGGGAAAGGAGCTTAAAGGGACCAAATTCGGTCTCAATGACCAATTTCCCCCCCCCACGGGAGATAAACGAATGTGGCAAGAGGCTGTATCCTGTACCGAGGCAACAGAGGGAGAGGGGGTAAGCGTGCCTTTCTCACTTGTGGACAATCTCTTAACAGACGCACCATCTCTTCCGAGACAGACTGCATAACACCATGGCTGTACTAAATTAAACTGGGACGTCAGATTACGGAGAGAAAAAAAAAAGTATGGGAACTGTAAAAAATATCTGAACACTATGAAGTTGATATGAACGCACTCAATGACATGCTCGCCCACACATACAGCATGCAGATTTATACACACACACACACTTGATCTCTCTCTCTCTCTCTCTCTCTCTCTCTCTCTCTCTCTCTCTCTCTCTCTCTCTCTCTCTCTTCTCTCTCTTCTCTTCTCTTCTCTCCCTCTCTCCCCTCTCTCTCTCTCTCTCTCTCTCTCTCTCTCTATTGTCGAGAACTTTTCGTTGTTTGAATATCTTTTCTATATCTATATATCTACATGTCTATCTATATATCTATATCTATATGTCTACATGTCTATCTATATATCTATATGTCTACATGTTTATCTATATATCTATATCTATATGTCTACATGTTTATCTATATATATCTATATCTATATGTCTACATGTTTATCTATATATCTATATCTATATGTCTACATGTTTATATATATATCTATATCTATATGTCTACATATTTATCTATATATCTATATCTATATGTCTACATGTTTATCTATATATCTATATGTCTACATGTCTATCTATATAGCTATATCTATATGTCTACATGTTTATCTATATATCTATATCTATATGTCTACATGTTTATCTATATATCTATATCTATATGTCTACATGTTTATCTATATATCTATATCTATATGTCTATATGTTTATATATATATATATATATATATATATATATATATATATATATATATATATATATATGTCTACATGTTTATCTATATATCTATATCTATATGTCTACATGTTTATCTATATATCTATATCTATATATCTACATGTTTATCTATATATCTATATCTATATGTCTACATGTTTATATATATATATCTATATCTATATGTCTATATGTTTATATATATATATCTATATGTCTAGATGTTTATCTATATATCTATATGTCTACATATTTATCTATATATCTATATCTATATGTCTACATGTGTATCTATATGTCTATATCTATATGTCTACATGTTTATCTATATATCTATATCTATATGTCTACATGTTTATCTATATATATCTATATCTATATGTCTACATGTTTATCTATATATCTATATCTATATGTCTACATGTTTATCTATATATCTATATCTATATGTCTACATGTTTATCTATATATCTATATCTATATGTCTACATGTTTATCTATATATCTATATCTATATGTCTACATGTTTATCTATATATCTATATCTATATGTCTACATGTTTATCTATATATCTATATCTATATGTCTACATGTCTATCTATATATCTATATCTATATGTCTACATGTTTATCTATATATCTATATGTCTACATGTTTATCTATATATCTATATCTATATGTCTACATGTTTATCTATATATCTATATCTATATATCTATATGTCTACGTGTTTATCTATATATCTATATCTATATGTCTATATGTGTATCTATATATCTATATCTATATGTCTACGTGTTTATCTATATATCTATATCTATATATCTATATGTGTATCTATGTTTACAACAAGCAAGGGGAAGATATCAGAACAGGGACATTGGGGAATAATAACATATTGTACAGGATATATTTGTACTGTAGTGAAGCCGTCTCTAAAGTAACGTAAGGTCTCTTTCGTGATCATGTGAAACGTCATTTGCTATGGAAATGCTGGGATGTGTTTTTCTATAAAAAATGATGTTAAAGGTAATTATGATGCAACTATGATGCAACTTTGATGGTGATACGATACGGATTACAATTATCATCCTGAATATTAAGGCTTTACTCACTCCATGTTACACACATAATCACTGTATGTTCCTCCCTTTTAATCATTTTGTTTTCCCGCTCCGACGTCCGTCTAGTCCTTTTCTGACGTCATGACGAATGTTAACTCCGCGCAAATTGTCTGGGTTATTATTTATTTTGGACATCACACATTACAGTCGTACTCTTACCCAGACATCATACACACTCTCACTAAATCACATCCAATATCACACACACACATCAACCTACTCAGATCCATAGGTCCTCTGTATATTATCATACACACTCTCACTAAATCACATCCAATATCACACACATCAACCTACTCAGATCCATAGGTCCTCTGTATATTATCATACACACTCTCACTAAATCACATCCAATATAACACACATCAACCTACTCAGATCCATAGGTCCTCTGTATATTATCATACACACCCTCACTAAATCACATCCAATATCAACACACACATCAACCTACTCAGATCCATAGGTCCTCTGTATATTATCATACACACTCTCACTAAATCACATCCAATATAACACACATCAACCTACTCAGATCCATAGGTCCTCTGTATATTATCATACACACTCTCACTAAATCACATCCAATATAACACACATCAACCTACTCAGATCCATAGGTCCTCTGTATATTATCATACACACTCTCACTAAATCACATCCAATATAACACACATCAACCTACTCAGATCCATAGGTCCTCTGTATATTATCATACACACCCTCACTAAATCACATCCAATATCACACACACACATCAACCTATTCAGATCCATAGGTCCTCTGTATATTATCATACACACTCTCACTAAATCACATCCAATATAACACACATCAACCTACTCAGATCCATAGGTCCTCTGTATATTATCACACACACTCTCACTAAATCACATCCAATATAACACACATCAACCTACTCAGATCCATAGGTCCTCTGTATATTATCATACACACCCTCACTAAATCACATCCAATATCACACACATCAACCTACTCAGATCCATAGGTCCTCTGTATATTATCACACACACCCTCACTAAATCACATCCAATATAACACACATCAACCTACTCAGATCCATAGGTCCTCTGTATATTATCACACACACTCTCACTAAATCACATCCAATATCAACACACACATCAACCTCCTCAGATCTACTACACATATAATATCTTGACTCGATTGTCTTAACATCTGTAGCATTGGGCTCACAGGCAAACAGGCAAGGGAACAAAACAAATATTGCTAGAACCTGTTTCTTGAATTCTAAACATCCGACATTTGAAAATCGTACATTTTGACCGTCACAATACCTCTCATGGCAGTAACTTTCCAAGCACTAATTATGGTCAATTTAGACTGAGAATAGTATCTAGTTATGGTAAGGGGTGAAGTAAGTATTTAGTCAGTTATAATTGTAACGGTTTAGCAGATGATAGAATAAGAGGATCAGTCTTTACGTGGCTAAAAGAAAAGGAATATAACATCTACTGTTCACAGAAAACTCACTCTACGTCCTTAGATGAAGTTGCGTGGGAAAAGGAATGGGGGCGGTGAAATCATTTTCTGTCATGGACAAAGGGAACTCAAAAGGTGTGATGATATTAATTAACAGAAATGTCGATCTGAAATGTGCAAATAGTCAGGAGTGATTCGCAAAGGAAAGTGGATATTTTTTTTTTGAATATGAAAGTGGATGAAAAACAGATTTGGGCTCATTAATCTATATGGTCCAAATCAGGATGATCCATACTTCTTCGAAAATATTTATACCAATTTATTGAATTTACAGTGAACAAATGATCAGATCGTTATGATGGGAGACTATAACACAGTGTTAAGTATCTCAATGGACCGTAAAGGGAATCACTCTACAAACTATCATCACCGTGCCCTTAAGAAAATCACAAATATTATGGACACATTAGAAATAGTGGATATTTGGAGACTAAAAACCCTGACCTGGTGAGATGGAGGAGACTTAATCAAGCTAGTAGTCTTCACTACTTTCTTGTCTCTTTCTCTCTTGCAACAGAGATTAAAACAGTTTTAATAGGAGACAGAATGCGACCGGATCATCATCTCATTGGCGTTCACATAACTCTTATAGAATTTCTTACGTGGGTCGGGGATATTGGACATTTAATCAAAGTTTACTGGAGGACAATTTTTTTTTTTTTACTAAGACAAAATAATTTATAACTGAATCTTTCCAGTACAATATAGGTTCAGCAAAATCCCCTCATTGTTTGGGATACCTTTAAATGTACCTTCAGAGGTCATTCAATTCAATATTCATCAATAAAATAAAACAAAGACATTTCTGGCTGAAGAGACAAGACTAACGAGGGAAATACATGAACTAGACAGGTAGATAGCAATAAAAACGATACTACAGAGACACAAAATAAGTTATGAGGAAAAACAAAAAGAACTGGAGGAACTTATTCCAGAACAATCTAATGTAATCAATTACAAAAATAAAGCAAGCTGGATGGAATATGGAGAAAAATGCACACAAATTCTTCCTGAATCTCCAACACAGGAACGCTACCCAAAAATTAATTTGGGGAAACTCGTTACTGAAGACGGAGTCATCTATGATTCTCCGAATTATATTTTAAAAGAGGAAGCTAAATATTTTAAGCAGACGTTCTCTTTTCCGTCTCATCCTCACCCAATTAATTACTGTAAGGAATTCTTTCCAAATAATAATTTTAAAAAATTGAAAATTAACAAATGTACAGAAATATATCAGTGCGAAGGCCAAATTACAGAGGAATAACTTTTAGAGGCTATTAAATCCTTTCAGTGTGGAAAAACCCCAGGGCTTGATGGCATACCAATAGAGGTATATCAAGCATTTTTTTTTTTTATATACTCAAAGCTCCATTGTTAACATGTTTTAACTACTCCTATAGAAATAGTAGTCTGTCAGGTACTCAGCAAGGAAGGTCTGATTTCACTATTAGTAAAACAAGACCCAGATGGCAAATATAAAGATCCAGTCTGTATTAAAAACGGACGGTGAAGTAGACATACTTGGTATTCATATCACAAAAGACAACAGTGAGCTCTCATTTTACATTTACATTTTAGTCATTTAGCAGACGCTCTTATACCGAGCAAATTAGGGTTAAGTGCCTTGCTTAAGGGCACATCGACAGATTTTTCACCTAGTCGGCTCGGGGATTAGAACCAGCGACCTTTCGGTTACTGGCACAACGCTCTTACCCACTAAGCTACCTCCAAAATGAATTTCAATAGAAAACTAGTAAAAAATTGACAAGATCCTGCAACCATGGAGATTGATTACAGGATGTAACCATGGAGATTGATTACAGGATGTAACCATGGAGAGGTAAATACCTGTCTATTTATGGAAAAATGGCCCCTGATTAACTCCTTAGTCATATCTCAGTTTACTCACTTTTACGTAATCCTGATGATTCATTTTTCAAATCATACGAGCAAAAAAATATTTCGCTTTATCTGGGATGCTAAACCAGACAAGATACAGCGTGCCGATCTATATAATGGCCCCTATCTATATAATGGCCCCTATCTATATAATGGCCCCTATCTATATAATGGCCCCTATCTATATAATGGCCCCTATCTATATAATGGCCCCTATCTATATAATGGCCCCTATCTATATAATGGCCCCTATCTATATAATGGCCGTGCCTATCTATATAATGGCCGTGCCTATCTATATAATGGCCCCTATCTATATAATGGCCCCTATCTATATAATGGCCCCTATCTATATAATGGCCCCTATCTATATAATGGCCCCTATCTATATAATGGCCCCTATCTATATAATGGCCCCTATCTATATAATGGCCCCTATCTATATAATGGCCGTGCCTATCTATATAATGGCCGTGCCTATCTATATAATGGCCCCTATCTATATAATGGCCCCTATCTATATAATGGCCCCTATCTATATAATGGCCCCTATCTATATAATGGCCCCTATCTATATAATGGCCCCTATCTATATAATGGCCCCTATCTATATAATGGCCCCTATCTATATAATGGCCCCTATCTATATAATGGCCCCTATCTATATAATGGCCGTGCCTATCTATATAATGGCCGTGCCTATCTATATAATGGCCCCTATCTATATAATGGCCCCTATCTATATAATGGCCCCTATCTATATAATGGCCGTGCCTATCTATATAATGGCCCCTATCTATATAATGGCCCCTATCTATATAATGGCCCCTATCTATATAATGATACAGCGTGCCTATCTATGTAATGAATATGAACTGGGTGGGTTGAGGTTATTAATTATAAAGCACTTAAACCTTTCTCTAAAAGCATCACTTATTCAAAAGTTTTACTTGAACCCTAAATGGTTCTCAAGTAGATTAGTAAGAAAAGCTCATCCATTGTTTAAAAATGGCCATTTTGCCTTTGAGCAGATTGCCATGTCTCATTTTCGATTAATTGAAAATGATATATTTTTTAAAGTATCTCTCTTTTTTTCAAACAAGCATTGCAGAGCTGGCTACAATTTCAATTTCATCCCTCTGAAAAGATAGAACAAATATTACAGCAAATATTATGGCTGAACTCAAATTTGCTGGTTGATGAAAGACCTGTATTTATAGAAAATATGTTTGAAAAGAGGGTATTTTGTTTTTAAATTATATTCTACATTTGAATGGTAGAGTTATGTCTTTCATGGAGTTATCAAAATTGTATTGGAAGGTCTGCTCAATCCAAGATTACAACCAATTGATTACAGCATTACCCCAAACATGGAGGAGGCAGGTGGCAGAGGGAGGAGGTAGGGAACTGGTCTGTCAGCCCAATATAAAGGGTCAAGGGAGGAGGTAGGGAACTGGTCTGTCTGCCCAATATAAAGGATCAAGGGAGGAGGTAGGGAACTGGTCTGTCTGCCCAATATAAAGGATCAAGGGAGGAGGTAGGGAACTGGTCTGTCTGCCCAATATAAAGGATCAAGGGAGGAGGTAGGGAACTGGTCTGTCAGCCCAATATAAAGGATCAAGGGAGGAGGTAGGGAACTGGTCTGTCTGCCCAATATAAAGGATCAAGGGATCAAGTAATCCTTCTACCCCCCCTTACCCCAAACCCCCCCCCCCCCCCCCCCCCCCCCCCAAAAAAAATAAAATAAAAATAATAATAATAATAATAATTGTAAAGTGGTTATCCCACTGGCTATAAGGTGAATGCACCAATTTGTAAGTCGCTCTGGATAAGAGTGACCTGCTAAATGACGTAAATGTAAATGTAAATGTATAAAGGATCAAACTGGTGGAGGAATAAAAATAGCATAAATAGGAAAGTATAGCAGTTTCATTTGAGGACCAGGATGTTGACAGCTGTGTGCCATACAGATTGCAAAATAGTTGGAAAGAGATTTTCGATGTACCGATTCCATGGTACAGGGTGTATGAGTTGATATATAAAACGACGCAAGAATCAAGACTTCGAGCTTTTCAGCTAAAATTATTGTACCGAATTCTTGCCACCAACAAAATGTTGAATATTTGGGTCATACAATCACCGCAGCTCTGCAGATTGTGTTGTGAGGATCCGGAATCAATAGACCATTTGTTCTGGTACTGCCCTCAGGTAGCTTGGTTCTGGTCTCAGGTTCAGGAATGGCTGAAAACGTATAACATTGATCTAAATAGTACTGTTGGGAGATCTGGAGAGACCGGGTCAGTCAATTACTAATATACTAATACTCTTAGTAAAAGTATTTATCTTCAACTCGCAGTCTGTGGATTCTATTCGATTAGATAGATTGAAATTGTATGTTAAACATCACAGCATAGTTGAAAGGTATAGAACGACGGTCAAAGATAAAAGTTGAAAATAAAGTCAAAACAAAACAAAAATAAGTATGTTTGAATGCCACTGAGGGGCAGTGTTGTTACAGCTAATGCCTGTTTGCCTGAGGCTGATGCCGTGCAGGGGTTTGTACACATGCATATACACACACTCTCATTCAAATGCACACGTGCACGTACACGGACACACACACACACATGTAAATAGTGCCATAAATGCACTCACACATATCCAGTTCCTGTTATGATTTCTGTTGTTTTTGATGTCTTTAGTATTTTGCGTTGTTGTTTTCTGTTTTCCTTCCTCTTTCTCTTTTCACTCTTTTGTTGGATGTTGGTGCATTGTGGGACGGGGGCTGGGGGGGGGGGGGGGGGGTTATTGGGGGTGGGGCTGGGGGGGTGGTCTTGGGGGTGGGGGGATGGCGTTGAGCCTGGTTGCTTCTGTGTGTCGCTCTGGATGGGAGTCTGTCAGATGACTAATGTGATGTAGTTGTTGAGCGGCTTCACTGCAAGTATATTGTGTGTTTTAAATATTCAAAAAATATAACAAATAATATCATATATATATATATGTGTGTGTGTGTGTGTGTGTGTGTGTGTGTGTGTGTGTGTGTGTGCGTGCGCATGTGTGTATTTCTAAACAAGCCCTTCCTCTGTACAGCACAATGCGTAGCGGCCCCTGGAGTCACCTTAATATTTGAGTGTGCATTACTTTGTGACTTCTGGCTCATCCTCGTCTGGCATCCCAGAACCTCTCTTCCTCTCCCTTCTCTTATCTATCTGTCTCTAAACAGCTGGGATAAAAGGAGAGAGGGGAGGGAGAGAGAGAGAGAGAAAATGGACGGTGTGTTGTCATGCCTTGAAACAGCGTCAACTAAATGCACTCTCTCTCTCTCTCTCTCTCTCTCTCTCTCTGTCTCTCTCTCTCTCTCTCTCTCTCTCTCTCCCTCTCTCTCTCTCTCTCTCCCCCTCTCTCCTCTCTCTCCTCTCTCTCCCTCTCTCTCTCTCTCTCTCTCTCTCTCTCTCTCTCTCTCTCTCTCTCTCTCTCTCTCTCTCTCTCTCTCTCTCTCTCTCTCTCTCTCTCTCTCCTCCACTCTCCCTCTCTCTCCCTCTCTCTCTCTCTCTCCCCCCCACTCTCTCCCTCTCTCTCTCTCTCTCTCCCCCCCCCCCTCTCTCTCTCTATCCAGGGCATTCTTAGTCGATCGCAAAACATTTCTATAAAAACCCAATGATAAAGCCTTGCGTTGCTAATCTTTCCTGTCTCGTGTTGTTGGCAGTAGGTGCCCTGCAAACCCAGTAGGCGAACTGTTCCCATTTTGTCTGAAGATACAAACTCCGCTTCCTCGGCGCGTGCCCGGAGAGTAAATCATGTGCACCTATAGGCTCACCGCTAGCCAATCGGATTGCTCAGATCACCGCTAGCCAATCGGATTGCTCAGATCACCGCTAGCCAATCGGATTGCTCAGATCACCGCTAGCCAATCAGATTGCTCAGATCACCGCTAGCCAATCGGATTGCTCAGATCACCGCTAGCCAATCGGATTGCTCAGATCACCGCTAGCCAATCGAATTGCCCTTATGAAAAAAATATTTTTGTCAGAGTGCACTGTAACTGCAGTATGCTGCAAATACTGCGTCCAAAATAACACTTTTTTACTGCAGTAATTGTATGCAGTGTAATTGCAGTTAGAGTTGCGGTATAACTGCATTTCATCGGCAGTACACTGCAGTTATTCTGCAATTACCCTGTCCAAAATACCACAGTCGACTGCAGTTACTGCACTTTTGTGAAATGTGATTCTCCACTTGCGCTGCAACCAACCTCTAGCTTCAATGAACGAGTAGCAAAGTGTATCGTTGGTGTTATTAACTGTGTTTAAAAAAAAAAAAATGTATTTATTTTCTTATTTTTTATTTTACCCTTATTTTACCAGGTAAGTTGACTGAGAACACATTCTCATTTACAGCATTGACCTGGGGAATAGTTACACGGGAGAGGAGGGGGGGGGGGGGGGGTGAATCAGCCAATTAGATGCTGGGGATGATTTGGTGGCCAGGATGGTATGAGGGCCAAATTGGTAATTTAGCCAGGACACAGGGGTTAACACCCCTAGTCTTACGATAAGTGCCATGGGCTCTTTAGTGACCACAGAGAGTCAGGACACCCGTTTAACGTCCCATCCGAATGATGGCACCTCACACAGGGCAATGTCCCCAATCCCTGCCCTGGGGCATTGGGATGTTTTTTTTAGAACAGAGGAAAGAGTGCCTCCTACTGTCCCTGAGAGAGAGGATGAGAGAGAGAGAGCGAAAGAGAGGGAGAGGGAGGGTGGAGGAGAGAGAGAGGGAGAGAGAGAGAGAGGGTGGAGGAGAGAGAGAGGGAGAGGGGAGAGAGAGGGAGGGTGGAGGAGAGAGAGAGGGAGAGAGAGAGAGAGGGTGGAGGAGAGAGTGCATTTAGTTGACGCCGTTTCAAGGCATGACAACACACCGTCCATTCTCTCGCTCCCTCTCTCTCTCTCTCTCTCTCTCTCTCTCCCTCTCTCTCTCTCTCTCCCTCTCCCTCTCCCCCCTCTCTCTCTCCCTCCAACACCACTTCCAGTAGCATCTGGTCTCCCATCCAGTAACCATAAGCACTACGTTACGTTGCTCCAGATGGCATTCACTTGAATGGGGACCATCCACAATGGAGTGGAATCGCAACGCCCCCCCCCCCCCCCCCCCTTGCGGATGAAGACTCAGTTACGAGACGGACGCCGCATACTTTGAATTTTTCAAAACTCTGCATCTTCTTCAGTTCAGCCAGAGTCCGTTCGAAGAACAGGAAGTTAACAAACCACAGAAGAAGATGTGGTTTTCGACGATGGATTTATGGGATTGCTAGCAACTTGTAAACGATTACCCATTCCTATAAATGTGTATTATTTTAATAGTAATATTAAATAATACACATTGTCTGTTAAGCAAGTTATATTATATGACTGTTGCCTTCCGTTTTAGTTTATTAAGATGGTAATGACGTTTGTTATTGATGATAATTATTAGGTGGAGGTTGCTAGCTGCATTATAGGGCTCTTCTGTAAGATATCTTGACTTGCTGGAAAGTTATAGAAACAAGTTTGCAGAAAAACTAACTAAAAATAAAGCAATATTTTTCTCCTGTCATATTTTACAATCTCTGATGACAGACTAGGCTCTCTCTACATCTTGTCTTGCGTTGTGAAACCCTCTCCTCCATCTTGTCTTGTGAAACCATCTCCTCCATCTTGTCTTGCGTTGTGAAACCATCTCCTCCATCTTGTCTTGTGATACCCTCTCCTCCATCTTGTCTTGTCTTGTGAAACCCTCTCCTCCATCTTGTCTTGTGTTGTGAAACCCTCTCCTCCATCTTGTCTTGTCTTGTGAAACCCTCTCCTCCATCTTGTGTTGTGAAACCCTCTCCTCCATCTTGTCTTGTGAAACCCTCTCCTCCATCTTGTCTTGTGTTGTGAAACCCTCTCCTCCATCTTGTCTTGTGTTGTGAAACCCTCTCCTCCATCTTGTCTTGTGAAACCCTCTCCTCCATCTTGTGTTGTGAAACCCTCTCCTCCATCTTGTCTTGTGTTGTGAAACCCTCTCCTCCATCTTGTCTTGTGTTGTGAAACCCTCTCCTCCATCTTGTGTTGTGTTGTGAAACCCTCTCCTCCATCTTGTATTGTGTTGTGATACCCTCTCCTCCATCTTGTCTTGTGAAACCCTCTCCTCCATCTTGTGTTGTGAAACCCTCTCCTCCATCTTGTCTTGTGTTGTGAAACCCTCTCCTCCATCTTGTATTGTGTTGTGATACCCTCTCCTCCATCTTGTCTTGTGAAACCCTCTCCTCCATCTTGTGTTGTGAAACCCTCTCCTCCATCTTGTCTTGTGTTGTGAAACCCTCTCCTCCATCTTGTCTTGTCTTGTGATACCCTCTCCTCCATCTTGTCTTGTGTTGTGATACCATCTTCTCCATCTTGTGTTGGGAAACCCTCTCCTCCATCTTGTCTTGTGTTGTGAAACCCTCTCATATGCTCTCCGTCCAGTAGCGTAACTCGATTGCATAAAGTTGACGAATGGCGTAATGAAATACGTCAACGATGAGGGGGGAGAGGGTTAAAAAAAGTAAAATCATTCTGAGAGGTAGATCTCGGGCGTGCATTTTGACTCAGAAAGTTTGGTAACCACTCCTCTGACCCCTGTGGTTCCCAACCAGGAGAAGACCCATGAGACCAAAGGCTTACTGGTAAAGTGCACATAATAATAATAATAATAATATGCCATTTAGCAGACGCTTTTATCCAAAGCGACTTACAGTCATGCGTGCGTACATTTTTTGTGTATGGGTGGTCCCGGGGATCGAACCCACTACCTTGGCGTTACAAGCGCCTTGCTCTACCAGCTGAGCTACAGAGGACCACCCATGACGGGGGGGGGGGACGGGGGGGGGGGGGACGGGGGACGGGGGGGGACGGGGGTTCTTCAGGGGTACTCCTGGGCAGAGCTAAATTCAGTTGGTGGGAACAGGAACCGAAAAAGGTCGGGAACCACTGACCTTTAACCCATATAGTGACAGTAGCTGATGAGTTGGACGATCCTCACTGATGTCGAGTTTCATTTAATTTCAGTTAACTTTATTTTCCCGCTACAGTACTGTATTACATTATATTTGTATTGGGGGGTTCACTTTTACCTGCGCTGTTGGAGCTCAGAGCTCAAGTAATTACACCTGCAGCCCTATACATGTCACTATTGAACTCTCTAATCTACATCACCATGGAAACACTTCCTATGGGAGGTGTTCACAGCTGCGTGTGTGTGTGTGTGTGTGTGTGTGTGTGTGTGTGTGTGTGTGTGTGTGTGTGTGTGTGTGTGTGTGTGTGTGTGTGTGTGTGTGTGTGTGTGTGTGTGTGTGTGTGTGTGTGTGTGTGTGTGATAAAACACATCATCATCATTGTCATGTTTCTCAGTCCCCTGAGTCTTGTCCATACAGCTGGAGTCAGACTCTCGTCAGAACGGCTTTCTGTAACCGATGGACGGGCTCACTGAACAGGAATACGTGATGTGTGTGCGTATGTGTGTGTTTGTGGTTGCGTGTGTGTGTGTGTGTTTGTAACATGTTTGTTCTTAAAAAGCAGAAGAACAACGGTTATGTCGTGAGTTGTTCTTTAAAACGTATCTTACATTCAGAATGCACCACCTGTTTTTTCCAGCAAAAAATAAAATAAAATAAAATCGGAATAAATGAGCATTTATTAATTATCGGTCTTGTTAACATCATGAGTGGTTAGCTGCTGTCTGCAGTGTGATGTTAACATCATGAGTGGGGAGCTGCTGTCTGCAGTGTGATGTTAACATCATGAGTGGTTAGCTGCTGTCTGCAGTGTGATGTTAACATCATGAGTGGGGAGCTGCTGTCTGCAGTGTGATGTTAACATCATGAGGTGGTTAGCTGCTGTCTGCAGTGTGTTGTTAACATCATGAGTGGGGGAGCTGCTGTCTGCAGTGTGATGTTAACATCATGAGTGGGGAGCTGCTGTCTGCAGTGTGATGTTAACATCATGAGTGGGGAGCTGCTGTCTGCAGTGTGATGTTAACATCATGAGTGGGGAGCTGCTGTCTGCAGTGTGATGTTAACATCATGAGTGGTTAGCTGCTGTCTGCAGTGTGATGTTAACATCATGAGTGGGGAGCTGCTGTCTGCAGTGTGATGTTAACATCATGAGTGGGGAGCTGCTGTCTGCAGTGTGATGTTAACATCATGAGTGGTTAGCTGCTGTCTGCAGTGTGATGTTAACATCATGAGTGGTTAGCTGCTGTCTGCAGTGTGATGTTAACATCATGAGTGGGGAGCTGCTGTCTGCAGTGTGATGTTAACATCATGAGTGGTTAGCTGCTCTCTGCAGTGTGATGTTAACATCATGAGTGGTTAGCTGCTGTCTGCAGTGTGATGTTAACGTCATGAGTGGTTAGCTGCTGTTTGCAGTGTGATGTTAACATCATGAGTGGGGAGCTGCTGTCTGCAGTGTGATGTTAACATCATGAGTGGTTAGCTGCTGTCTGCAGTGTGATGTTAACGTCATGAGTGGTTAGCTGCTGTCTGCAGTGTGATGTTAACATCATGAGTGGTTAGCTGCTGTCTGCAGTGTGATGTTAACATCATGAGTGGTTAGCTGCTGTCTGCAGTGTGATGTTAACATCATGAGTGGTTAGCTGCTGTCTGCAGTGTGATGTTAACATCATGAGTGGTTAGCTGCTGTTTGCAGTGTGATGTTAACATCATGAGTGGTTAGCTGCTGTCTGCAGTGTGATGTTAACATCATGAGTGGTTAGCTGCTGTCTGCAGTGTGATGTTAACATCATGAGTGGTTAGCTGCTGTCTGCAGTGTGATGTTAACATCATGAGTGGTTAGCTGCTGTTTGCAGTGTGATGTTAACATCATGAGTGGGGAGCTGCTGTCTGCAGTGTGATGTTGACATCATGAGTGGGGAGCTGCTGTCTGCAGTGTGACGTTAACATCATGAGTGGGGAGCTGCTGTCTGCAGTGTGATGTTAACATCATGAGTGGTTAGCTGCTGTCTGCAGTGTGATGTTAACATCATGAGTGGGGAGCTGCTGTCTGCAGTGTGATGTTAACATCATGAGTGGGGAGCTGCTGTCTGCAGTGTGATGTTAACATCATGAGTGGGGAGCTGCTGTCTGCAGTGTGATGTTAACATCATGAGTGGGGAGCTGCTGTCTGCAGTGTGATGTTAACATCATGAGTGGGGAGCTGCTGTCTGCAGTGTGATGTTAACATCATGAGTGGGGAGCTGCTGTCTGCAGTGTGATGTTAACATCATGAGTGGGGAGCTGCTGTCTGCAGTGTGATGTTAACATCATGAGTGGTTGGTTAGCTGCTGTCTGCAGTGTGATGTTAACATCATGAGGTGGTTAGCTGCTGTCTGCAGTGTGATGTTAACATCATGAGTGGTTAGCTGCTGTCTGCAGTGTGATGTTAACATCACGAGTGCTTCAATCAAATATCCATGAACATTTTTAAATTGGTTTCTACAAACAGGTGTGTTGGTTTTTACAGTGAGGTCTGTTTAACCCATATTCGACGTGTCTTATTCCCCACACTGCACTTGGTTTTATAAAGGTCATCCAGGCCTCTATTCAATCTGGATGGCTGAAGTGTTACAGATTGAGCGATATACATTTCAAAGGTTATTTCCAATTGAGCTGAGATACGCAGCGTTTACCGTGAACGTATTCTGCGCTAATGCGGGAACATTGCCTTTAAATTTCAGTCACGCTGTAAGTCTGAATTTCCGGGATGCGGATTGAATAGGACCCTTACATTTGAGCCGACATCCGCAGCATTTTCCATAAAAAATGCGATCTTAGTGATTATCATGTAAATGATCTTTTTAAAGGTGTGTTGTTTGCCCGTGCTTAATGACAACTCGCCTTTCATTGAATGCCTTTGTCTTGAACAAACTAAGTCGCATCTAACCATAGATCTTGGATCAGATTTACCTAACCAGAACCATTAATTGGGAGAAACAATATCTGGCCTTGAATCAGCTGTTAACTCTAACTCCAGAGGTGATCTGCTGCAGAATTGGGGTGGGTCATGATTTATGTGTCATCTTCTGTTCTGTCCACTAGATGGCTCGCTGTTTGCAGTGTGAAAATTCTGTTTGCAGTGTGAAGATTCCGTTTGCAGTGTGAAGGATCTGTTTGCAGTGTGAAGGTTATGTTTGCAGTGTGAAGGATATGTTTGCAGTGTGAAGGTTATGTTTGCAGTGTGAAGGATATGTTTGCAGTGTGAAATTTATGTTTGCAGTGTGAAGGATCTGTTTGCAGTGTGAAGGATCTGTTTGCAGTGTGAAGTTCTGTTTTGTAGTGTGAAGGATATGTTTGCAGTGTGAAAGTTCTGTTTGCAGTGTAAAGGATCATTTGCAGTGTGAAGTTTCTGTTTGCAGTGTAAGGGATTGTTTGCATTGTGAAGGTTCTGTTTGCAGTGTGAAGGTTCTGTTTGCAG